>NC_038245.2:9095239-9192253 GCF_000004515.6 Glycine max
ATAATTCATAGCTCACAATATAATTAATGTAACATCAAGTGTTAAACACATCCACTTATTCACAATCGAATATCATGCCCACACTTTAACATCTCAAAACATCACATCAACCATCTCATAACATTCCTAATGATATTCATAAGGTACAACATACACATGTTCATCAAATTTAACCATAATATTCTCAAACTCCAACACTTAATAATTTTTGGAATCATACTATAACACTCTACAATATTATTTACATAAATTATTAATATAAATAACTGCTTCTATATATATAAACTAGCATACATCATATTGAATCACAAATTTCAAAGTAAGCTTTCAATGCACAAATTCTAAATAATTATATGAACACTTTGGTCAATTTCAATTATGATATTAATTTTTAAATTATATATAAAAACCTAAAAAAGCAAGAAAAAGAGAAAATACAAAATCAATATCTCACTCTAAATTTCTTCTTACTTTATTTCATCAATTCATGTTAATTAGAAAAATGCTCGATTTATAGAGTTCACGCTCAACACAATAGCATATCAATTTCACAACAATTGGTTTGTCAAACATATATAATTCACAATTATAACTATAAGGATAGAATAAAAAAATGACAGAAACACCCAAAATCCCATTTCAATTGATACTCTAAGGATTCCTACATATGTTTTCACTAATCCCCAATTGTCAATAACTCATCCCTTACCTCTAAGCGGACTCTCGTGTCTTCCGACAGCGATAGAGGCATCTCTAGTGGTTCCCTAAGATTCCTCCAGTTTTTCCTCCGACTGCTCCGATAGAGTTCCCAAACGTCAGAGAGACAGAGAAGGGATTGAAGCCTCCATTTGTACTATGTTCATGCGATTCCTTTTTCCAACTCCACGAACATTATGTCATCAATCCCAACGGTGAAAGTCTGCGCAATTGAGTTTCAAACAATATATCCAAATTTCACGACAATCCAACGGTTAACAAAACTAAGATCTTAGTTTTACCAAGAGAGCTCTGGGTTTCAATGGGAAAGAAAAAGGCTACAATGCAAAGGATATTTCTCTCAGCTCAGACATGATATCAAAATTGCCAACGGCGAGAATGCTCGGAATTGGGTTGCGAACATGGTTTTTAAATTTCACGACGATCCAACAGTGAATGAGTCCGAGATCGTCATTTTTCTGAGATAGGTTTGATAGCCTACGGGAAAAAGAGAGGATTTTGGAAGAAGAGAGAAAAAAAATGAAATTGAGAGGCAGAGGAGGCTGATGAGTCAGTCTGAAAATTGACCTTGCATTTTGCTATTTATAGCTAGGGGTATTCACGACCTATTATTTACTCTATTTATTTATTTTTAAACTCTATTTTATTCTCCATCAAATGAATAATAAAATACCCTTTTTATTTTCTCTCAAACCATTATTTTATTATAGCTATTTTTCTTTATTTATTTAATTATAAAACATCATTATTCTCTAAAATTTTATTTACGAAAAAAATGGGATGTTACACAAGACAACATATAAATATACATATTATATAGATAAAATACAACTTACTTAAACACAACTTATGTCATTCTACCACTTATCGTGTAACATCATATCTCAAAACAACACATCTCACATGTAACATCTTGTTTCCTTTGTTTTTTTTTTAAAATAAATAAATAAATAAGAATAAGAATTAGGTCATTAGAAGTCTCACTATATAAAGGAACTTCTAATCCTAGAGCAGTTTTACAAAACATTTTCTGTTCCTTTTCTCTGACTCTCAAGAACCCTAACAGAGCAATCAGAGGAGGAGCTCTAGAGAGCACTAGAAATGCCACCATTGCTAATGGAGAACGCTTGAGCGACTACATCGAGGTAAGGAATGAGTTACTCACGCTTGGGGATTAGAATAAACATGTGTAGGAATCTCTAGAGAATCAATTTTTGGGTTATTTTAGGTTGTTTTATGAAATTCAATTCTGTTCTTATGTTTTTAATCGCAGATTGATTGTGTTTGACAGACCAATTGGTGTCCCGATGCAAAATTGTTGTAAAATTGATAGGTTCTTGTGTTGAGTGTGAACCCTGAAAATTGGGACTTTTCCTAATTAGCGTGAATTGATAAAGTTTCTTTTGTTTGTATAAACCTTAGTAGAATTTATTTTTCCTCTTTCCAAATCCTTTTTGTCGTGAATACCCAATTTTCTGCACTTTATAAAGTGAACGCGTGAAAATTATGTGGCAGTACTTTCTTTGCACTTGATATCTTGGCCTTTCAATCATATTGATTTTTTCCTTCTTTCTAAAATTTCCAGCATGATATACATGTGCATATATGATACTTTTATTTCACAAGCTTTTGGTTTCCTTCTGCACACGTGATTTATCATGGAATATGTTTATTATATTATATTAATATATATGTTTATATATACTTAATATGTTTGCTATTATATATATATATATATATATATATATATATATATATATATATATATAATATGTTTATTATTTATTGTTATTATTTAACAATGTTTATCCAATGATATATTGGTTATATGTTGTTATAATTTATATATATATATATATATATATATATATATATATATATATATATATATATATATTTAATATTACATGTATTTATATAGTGACGTGTTATATATATTTGCTACATGTAAATATATTTAAAAGCTTTGAAATTAGATATATTTTATTATTATAATACATGCTTATCTATTTGTTAAGTATATTTTGTAGTTAGTTAATTTATGGGATGTTAAATTATGGACATTGACATGAGATATGATTGTGAATAAGTGACCGGTTAATACTTGATGTGATATTACTTGTGTTGTGAGTTATGAATTACATAATAACCTGACTCGTGCTTATCTTGGGAAAAGTGTTTATGCGCGAGGTGTTAAAAGGAAAGTGTAGGATTCCTACTCAAGCTCCAACTACTAAGCTAGCTCTAACGATTGAAAATAAACTCACAACAAGATTCTTAAGAATTCTACCCATCTATTCTACCTCAGATTTAACTCCTAAGATTCTTACGACGTATCAAACTAACGGTAACGGCTCTAAAATGTGAAAGCGAACTCCATGGCTACCAACTTTAGATCATGCATATGATAAATTCGTTCATGAGTCTTGAGCTGTCGAGAAAACATAGGCCGCTACTTGGCCTCTTGAAGAAGCATTCATCTAAATTGAAAGCCTACTCTGGGTACTTCATTACCCCAGCAAGGACCTTCTCTTCTAAGATAACACTCAATGGTTTACAGTGACCGACTTCTCTATGTTACTTCCTACAGGGATCTCACCGAAAGCTTAAACTTACTAGAGTCATCTCTAACAAGGGTTAAGGTTAATTCAAGGAATCCTAGAACAACATCTTGGTTCGACTACTAGTTAGGGGCATCTCATATTAATCTTAGGTTTCCTTTCATCTCAAAACAATTTCTGCACAAGAAGGATTTATAGTTATCTCTCACCTAGACATAGCATACTCTAAGGGTCATCCTCAGCTAACTAAAATGCATAACAAAACGCTTAACACAAAAAGTGATTCCCAAGGGTCTATAACAACCTTAAGATCTTCACATACTCTAACCTAACTCGAAACACACTAAAGCATCAATCACCAAATCACTATAAGAGCTAACTCGGGGTAGGGAGATCTTGTCCATGCATCCCATGAACACACAGGGGCATCAATCATGTCAAGACATGATCATGTAACCATAGAGACCACAACGAGTCCTAGGTAGTCCTTGGAGCATCCTCAGACATTTCTTGGATCAAAAGGTAAAGAAAAGTAAGATCTATCTCACTAATCATACGACTATCATCACTAACCCTTTAGGTTACCTACCTTACGCAAGAACACTCACTCTTGAATCCTTCCATGCTTAGCAATTAACGCCCTACTAACTGCCTTACACTTTTCTTAAGGTTTCACACTAAACCTCTTAACTATTCCTCACAACTTTGCCAACTACTCTATACTCTTAAATAAATCTATCCTAGACATCTCCCAGGAACTATGGTTACAGGTTTTTGTAGGTAGATTCTCAATCTCACACTTAGGGGGTAAACTAAACACATCCTCAAGGAACACAAGTACGACACTCACTAAGCTTACTTCCGTCTACGGTTAACTAGGATCATGCATACTCAAGTGTTTCCTCTCGAAACACCTTAATGTGATTAACAAGGGCGAAAGTCTCTCTATTCGTAACGAAAGTAACATGCCAGGTTATCAAGCAGTTTAACAAGGCATGATTGGAGGATAATCAGCCCATAACAAGATTAACAGTCAATTGACTACGAGGCAATAGTTTTAAATCAAGAAGGATCACTCATTCATAATCAACAACAATTATTCCAAATGAATTCTAGAAATGAAAACATGACCACAGTGTACACACATATGGAGACGTCAACAATCACTTGATTATGACAGAAACATCAGCAATCAAACTGTTTGACATAGGCTCATAACACAAAGAATGAATTATACTCGGGCTTGCAAGTGTAACCAAATTACTTGACTTAAGCACGCAAGACAAAGAATAGGTTGCACCGGAACAAGAAGGTATGGCCAAAATAGTATTCCTTATGAAATATATCTTGATGCAGGTCATCAAACTATAAGGCATTAGCATCACTACGAACAAGGAATCGCAAACAACCATACTATCTATGCAATTAAGGTAGAACACCATACTACAAGCATACATAGAATTATAAGGTTCCTATAACAAGTATATAACATACATATAAGAAGTAAGAATTAAACAGTCACTAAGGATGTATTAAGGAATCACAAGTTTTGACAATCACGTTTATGATCACACATAAAGAAAAAAAGCGATTAGCCGGCACATGTTAACACATGATTAAACACACTCATTCACAATACACATGCATGTTCAAGGTTCTTGACGACATTAATACACACATCAAGTTTTCAAGACCACTTGTATCACCTAACGGCTTGCCATGACATCCTACCACACTTCACAAATTATAGAGATGGCCAGTCTCATAACTCCTGACTTAATAGTGGAATTATGGTATAGCAAACATTAAGGATGCAAGGCACATCACAAGCATTATTAAGTCTCATTTAATCATGTAGAACAAAATACAAATAATAATTCAAGCATGCTCAACAAAAGTACTCATAAGTAACCACACAAAGTACACACCAGAATATGCTAAGCACATAACACACTGGCCGAAAGGTTCAACCTGCTCTAATACCACTAAATGCGACACCCTCTACCCCGACATACATATAAATAAGAAAAACATATAAAAATATGGAATTAACTAAAATGATTTTATTCAATTAGCATAAAGGATCTCATGTGAGTAAAAGGGTCACATTCGCTTTACTATTACCAAATAAAACTTAACATATCCGACTCAGAACAAAGTCATCAAAGTTTACAAATCTTGTTAAACAGTGGAATAAAATAAAGTAATGTAATATCATGCAATTTAAATAAAAACTCATGCCCCAATGTCACATCATATCAGAGCATTGTGTCTCAGCGTCCTCTAGCACGATGTTCTTTAAAGTCATCCACCTAGTCATCTGGTCCCACAAACACAAGGTTCGAGATCATCACATGATTCAAACACAAACATCACACAATGAGTGAGTTATCACATTTCTAAATAAAATACAGATAAACAAAGTCGTAATCAAAATAAATTATAGAAGTATTTATAGCATAGCTCAACCTACTATAATCCACGTTACTTCACCACTTTATCATTTAAAATTCATTATAGAAATCATCAATCACATTATACATGAATCACACACTCTAGTCAAGACATAACAACACTCACAAATTTCATAATAAGCAATTCATAGGCGTTATGCAACAATTATACTAAGCCTCAAGCTTGTATGCAATGTGGTACCATATTAGTGAAAAACCACATTGAGGCGTTTAGGAGTACATAACAAGACACACCAAACAATGGATATGTTAGGTCACTCTCACTAAGTAAAACCATAAGGTGACCAGTCAGGATCACTCTGTTTTGCGAGAATGCTTCAACCATATGGGATCAACATAAGCTTAAATGACCACTCAAACCTCTTTACCCCCAAGTCCTAGACTCCGAAGAATCTGTTAGAGTCTCACCTTCCTGTTCAGGTTAAACCCCTAAAACAACTTTTGCACACAAATACTGTCATGAATTATATAAGACCCACAACTTCACACTCGTGTTTCAAACATGTTTAACACATTGTGATACAATTTAACACTTTAGGTTCCTAGCTAGGAATTCTACACTTTCCCTTTAATACTTGGCGCATAGACACTTTTTTCAAGGTAAACACCAACCGGGTTATTGTATAATTCACACAACTCATAACACAAGTATTGTTACATCAAGTGTTAACCACACACTTATTCACAACCAAATTTCATGTCTACAATTTAACATCTTACAATGTCATGATCCACCATCACATGTTTACATGTTTTTCAAAAATTAACACATATTCAACTTTACACTTATGCTTAATCTCAACAACAATGTTATAATCTCATTACAACAATTTATCATGTCTCATAAATCATATGTAAGTCACACAATAATAATATTTGCTTGACACAAAGCATATATATATATATATATATATATTAAATCAAACTATATTATTTTCAATTAAAAAGAGTTTCTACAACAATTAAATTAAAATTATAAAAAAAATTACTACTCGGCATTAACTTTACAATTTTTTTAATTTATTGTTTTATTACTTTTATTATTACAATATATATAACATATTGATCATCATCGTGGGAAGATACATAACAAAAATAATAATTTGTATAAAATAAGCAATTAAAGAAAATATTATTTAAAGTACAATTCACGTTAATTAGAAAAAAACTAAATTTTTAGGATTCACACTCAACACAAGAATACATCAATTTCACAACAATTTCTCATCGGGACATCAATTTGTCCGTCAAACATATATAATTCACAGTTATCAATATAGAATCAAAATTTGCAGAAACACACCAAAACTCATTCCAATTGATCCTCTAAAGATCCCTAGACATGTTCTCACTATTCCCCAATTGTAAATAACTCATCTCTTACCTCTAAGTGGGCTCACGTGTGTAGCCTGACAGTGATAGTGGTGTCTCTAGCGGTTCCCTAAGATTCTTCAAGATTTTCCTTTATTTTCTTTGTTAGGGTTTCCAAGTGTTAAAGAGAAGGAGAAGGGATTGGAGCCTCCAGTTCACTATCTGCGTGCGATGAGAATTTCTCCCTCGACAGGCACTACTTTATAAATCCCAACGGGGGAGATGTGAGGAAATGCATTTCAAACCTGGTGTCCAAATTTCATGACAATCCAACGATTAACAAGTCCAAGATCATAGTTTTACTAGGATAGGTTTGGGTGTATGCAGGAAAAACAAAGAGCTATGTGTGAGGGACATTCCTCTCACCAAAGACATTATTTGGAAAATCCCAACGGTGGATATGTGACAAACTAATTTTTGAACATGATTTTCAAGTTTCACAATGATCCAACGGTTAAAAGGTCCATAATCATTGTTTTACTGAGACAAATTTGGGTGTATGCGGGAAAAAGAGGGGGTTTTGGGATAGGAAGAAGGAAAAATGAAATTGAGACGAAGAGGAAGCGTGGAAAAGTATCGTCAATGTGTAACATGTCTCTGTTTATAATTAGGATACTTAGGGCCTATTATTTACTCTATCTTTCTTCATTTTATCATTTTATAAAAAAAACTTTATTTTACTCTCTATTAAATGAATAAATAAAACATTTTTTTAAAGACATATATTTGTTTTATTTACCTTAAAACTATTATTTTAATTAATAAAATTATTTATCTTTATTTATTTAATCATAAAAACTTCATTATTTTTTTAAAATTTTATTTATTTTTAAATAAATTCCTTTCTAATTTATTTTATAAAAAATGGGGTGTTACAAAATTCCTTTTCATAAACTTGGTTGGTCGTGTTTTGAGTCGAGACAATTTGATTTTCTTATTTGGACTAGTTCTATTACGATACTAGAGAAGTAAATGTGAACCTTTTATCCTTGGAAATGCTTTTACATACTATGTGTTTGATGAACTTTTGATTAGTTCCACAATTACCTTTCGTTTATTACATATATGTGTGCGGGATAAAAGGTGTCACATCACATATTTTCGCATCATTCACCTACTTAAGGATCAAAACACAATATCACTAAGTCAATCTATAGTGATCAATATACAAGCGTTATGCAACAAATATACTAATACTCAATCCTATATGCAATGTGGTATCATGTTAGTGAAAAACCTCGTCGGATGCCTAGGAGTACATGACAAGACAAACCACACACTAGTAAGTTAGGTCATTCTCACTGGGTGAAATCATATGGAAACTAATTAAGGTCATTTTGTTTTACGTGAGTGCTCCAATCATATAGGATCAACATAGGCTTAGAGGAGCACTCAAATTGAGTGTATTTACCTCCAAGGTCTAAACTCTAAAGAGTCTGTTAGGATCTCTCTCTCCTGATTCATGTACAACCTAAAAAAAATTTTAACATGTAGACTTTATCTATGAACTATAAAAAAAACATGACTCCTCAATTATTCTCAAAATAATTTTTAACACGTCGCGCCTCAAAGTGATTAAACTAAACAGATTCCCATAATGGATCCCATCACAATACTCGATGCACATAAACTCATCATACTTAAAGGACCCACAGTCGTGTGATTGTACACACAATCTCAATCACAATCACAAAATATACTCGATGCGCATAAACTCGCCACTTACACACAATCTCAATCACAATCTCATGATCCCAACATAACATGTTACCACGTCTCGTGAATCATATACACAACACACAATAGTGATATTCACATTATGGTCATAATTTATCATCATGTTCACGCGGGCATTTAAAATCATGTATGGGTCACTGGAGCCCATATATCATAGTAATTTTTAACTTGTCATGCCTCAAAGTGATTAAACTCGTCGGATTCCCACAATGAAGTCCATCATAAAACTCGTCGCACATTAACTCATCGTCCTTAAAGGGTCTTATAGTTGTGTGATTGTACATGTGACACCCTCTACCCCGACATATATATAAATAAATAAAATATATTGGTAAACAAAATCACATGGGTAAAGGTTCACATTCACTTCAATTACCTAATAAACTCATTAAAAACATATTCGGCTCAAAATAAAGCCGTCAAAATTTACAAAAATATTTTGTTAAATCAGTGAGGTGAAATAAAATAGACTAACATCATAAAATTAACATAAAAACTTATATCCCAATGTCACATCTTATTAGAGCGTTGTGTCCGACGTCCTTCAGCACAATATTCCTTAAACAGTTCACCTAGTCATCTGCTCCCTCGAACACAAAGTTCAAGATCATCACAGGATCCAAACACAAACAGCAAACTGGGAGTGAGTTATCACATTCCTAACTAATAGAGAAACAAGACAACTAGATATACATATCATATAAACCAAATAAAACTTACTTACATGTAATTCCACCACTTTGTCATTCAAAGTTCACTTTTCATCCATCAATCACACTTTTCAATCATCAATCACATTACACAAGAATCACACGCTCTGATCAAGACATAATAACACCTCAATTTCATAATAAACAATTAGCAAGCGCATGAGACAATCATGCTAAGACTCAAGCCTACATGCAATGTGGTACCATGTCAGTGAAAAACCACCCTGGGGGCTTAGGAGTACATAACAAGACACACCACACAATGGGTTTGCCAGGTCACTCTCACTAAGTAAGATCATAGGAGACCAGTCAGGGTCACGATGTTTTGCGAGAATGCTCCAACCATATGGGATCAACATAGGCTTAAAGGAGCACTCAAACCCGGTGACCCCCAAGGCCTACACTCCGAAGAGTCCGTCAGGGCCTCTCCCTCCTGATTCAGGTCCAACCCCTAAAATCATTTTAGCACATAGACACTGCTAGTGAATTATACAATACCACGACCTCACACTCGTGTCTTAAACACGTACAACATATTGCGCTACAATTTAACACTGGTTCCTAAATAGGAACCTACACTTTCTCTTTAACACTGGTTCCTAAATAGGAAACCTACACTTTCTCTTTAACACTGCGCATTTACACTTTTCTCAAGATAACACTGGTCGGGTTATTGTACAATTCACAGCTTACAACACAAATAATGTCACATCAAGAGTTAATCACACACTTATTCACAACCAAAACTCATTCACAATTTCACATCTCATAATGTCACAATCCACCATCACATGTTTTCACGTATCTCACAATTCAACACATGTTCTACTTTACACTTTTACTCAATCTCAATAACAATATTATAATCTCAAGGCAACATATTATTCCACAATTCATCACATATTTCATTTATAAGCACTGCTCATGAATTATACAATACCATGACCTCACACTCATGTTTCAAACATGTTTAACACAATTGCGCTACAATTTAACACTGGTTCCTAACTAGGAACCTACACTTTCTCTTTAACACTACGCATAAACATTGGTCGGGTTATTGTATAATTCATAGCTCACGATATAATTAATGTAACATCAAGTGTTAACACATCCACTTATTACAATCGAATATCATGTCAACACTTTAACATCTCATAACATCACATCAACCATCTCATAACATTCCAATGATATTCATAAGGTACAACATACACATGTTCATGAAATTTAACCATAATATTCTCAAACTCCAACACTTAATAATTTTTGGAATCATACTATAACACTCTACAATATTATTTACATAAATTATTAATATAAATAACTACCTCTATATCTATAAACTAGCATACATCATATTGAATCACAAATTCAAAGTAAGCTTTAATGCACAAATTCTAAATAATTATATGAACACTTTGGTCAGTTTCAATTATGATATTAATTTTTCAAATTATATATAAAAACCTAATAACAAGAAAAGAAAAATACAAAATCAATATCTCACTCTAAATTTCTCTTACTTTATTTCATCAATTCATATTAATTAAGAAAAGCACTCGATTTATAGGGTTCACGCTCAACACAATAGCATATCAATTTCACAAAATTGGTCAATCAAACATATATAATTCATGTAATAATTATAAGGATAAAATGAAAATTGCAAAAACACCCAAAACTCATTCCAAGTGATATATCTAAGGATCCCTACACATGTTCTCACTAATTTCCAATTGTGAATAACTCATCTCTTACCTCTAAGCGAGCTCACGTGTCTTCCAACAACGACAGCGGCATCTCTAGTGGTTCCCTGAGATTCCTCCAGTTTTTCCTCCGACTGCCTCTAATAGAGTTCCCAAACGTCAGAGAGACGGAGAAGAGATTGAAACCTCCACTTGTACTGTCTTCATGCGATTCCTTTTTCTCCCTCCACAAACATTATCTTGCAAATCCCAACGTTTAAATTGTGAGAAATTAAATATTTAACAACATATCCAAATTTCATGAAAATCCAACGGTTAACGAAACCGGGATCGTAATTTTACTGAGACCATTTTGGGTTTCTGCGGGAAAGGAAAAGGCTACAATGCGAAAGGTATTTCTCTCAGCTCAAATATGTATCAAAATTCCCAACGGTGAGAATGCTCAGAATTGGGCTTCAAACGTAGTGCTTAAATTTCACGATGATCCAATGGTGAACGAGTCCAAGATCATCGTTTTTCTGAGACAAGTTAGGTGGTCTGCGGGAAAAAAAGAGGGTTTTGGGAGAAACGAAATTGTGAGGCAGAGGAGGCTGGAGTCAGTCTGAAAACTGACCTAGCATGTTGTTATTTATAGCTAGGGCATTTACGACCTATTATTTACTCTATTTATTTATTTATTATTTATTATTTTATAAAAACAAACTTTATTTTATTCTCTATCAAATAAATAAATAAAATACCTTTTTATTTTCCTCAAATCATTATTTTAATTAATAATTATATCTCCTTATTTATTTATTTATAAAATCTCATCATTTTTTTAAAACTCTATTTATTTATAAATAACAATCCTTTTAATCTAGTTTACATAAATTGGGATGTTACAATTTACCCCTCTTAAAAGAAGTTTCGCCCCGAAACTTGCCGAAAGATCAAGAAAAGATATTCACATATAGTTCTCAATATCAAGTTGTGTGCTATGTTGAAACACTTATCTGTGACTTCGATCATAAGATCTTCTACACTTGACGATAAATCGGTGATCCTCGTTCCTCAATGATAGTTTTCATGAGTTAAGTTGTGTCGCAAGAGTACATCTCAATGATAATAGAATGTGAATGACATACTATTTGGAGTATAATAATACATAGGAGACGCTAATGACAATTTGAAACGAACAAACAAACACAAGGAGACGGACTGATCACATGGTCGACTCTTTTTCGAACATCGGACGGTTCAAGAAAAATAATGAGTTTCGAGTCTCTCATGCTCTACCAATCCTAGTTCACAATGATTATCGAGAATACATGATTTGTCTACCTTCGAGTCTAAGCCTATTCCTTCAACATGATCTTTCTCACTTTCGTATACTTGACTCATAAGTCTTGCTTCAAGAAATCGTAACAGTTCAACTCTAATACTAACTGAATAAGCAAAACAAATCACTTCTCACTTCTATAAAATTGTTCAAACTTAAGTTTTACTCCTTATATAAATTTCACTAGAAAGCTTAAACTTACTCGAGTCATCTTTCATAAGGTTAGGGTTGATCCAATGGATCCTAAAATAACCTTTTGTTCACTACTAGTTAAGAGCATTACATCTTAATCTTAGGTTTCCTCTCATCTCAAAACAACTTCTGCCCAAGAAGGATTTTGTAGTTATCTTTCACCTAGACGTAGCATACTCTAAGGGTCATCTTCATCTAACTAAAATGCATACGAAATTCTTAGTACGAACATGATTCCCAAGGGTCTATAACAACCTTAAGGTATACCCCATAATTCAACTTAACTGGAAACATACTAAACACTAATCATTGAAACCATAACACTCAGGGTAGGAGATCCTGTCACGCATTCCACGAACACATAGTGATCATGACCAGGTACACATAGAGGCCACAATAGGTACTAAGGTATTCTCTATCAAACAAATAAATAAAATATTCTTTTTATTTTCTCTCAAATCATTATTTTAATTAATAATTATATCTCCTTATTTATTTATTTATAAAATCTCATCATTTTTTTAAAACTCTATTTATTTATAAATAACAATCCTTTTTAATCTAGTTTATGAAAATTGGGATGTTACAGTACAGTTCACAGCTCATAACTCAATGCATACACTATCTTAATACACATGTATCTTACAATTCAACACATACTTAATTTATCACACACACCTAATCTCAATCACAAAGTTATAATCCCAAAGCAACATGATATCACACCTCATGAATCATATATACATCACACAGTATTAATATTTACATGGCACAAAATATGTATATATTAAATCAAACTATAATATTTTTAATTAAAAAATTTAATAATTAATTGAACTAAAAATGCATTAAAAGTATTTATTGTTGAATCTTGATATATTAATTTCCTTCAATTTAATTTTATTATTTGAACTATTAATTCCTAATTTATTTTAATAATTCATATACATATATGTATTATAATCATCAACACGTAATAAGCTTATGAGACCAAAAACATGACAAAGAACGTTTCCAACAATCTAATTCGCACACTAATCTAGTAAATCTTGTCCTATTCTTTATATAGCTTTATGATTATCCAATTGATTCAAGAGCAAAACACAACCTTGCATATTCGCGTGGTATCATGGAGTATTATATAAAAATATTTTCGATCGTCATCAGTTAGCAAAACACAAAGATTTTCGACAGTTAATTGAACAATAATATATTAAAATCAAATAGATATCTCATGACACAAATATACTGAAAGCGCACTCAATTCACGATAATAAAGCAATCAAACATACAATTTATAGGTACGAGAAGCAAGAGAAAGACACATATTGTCATCATAGATAAATTTTTAAAGCAGGAAACAAGGGAATAGAACAGGCAAATTTCCTGCATGGGGTTACTTTTAGAAACATTTTCCCGAAATGGGTCTGTTTCTAAAGTAATTCCTGTATGGTGCTCTTTTTTACGTAGAGCACATGCAAATCGCAGCTCGTATTGGTGCGTTCCATCTCGACGCGACACCTGGCAGTGGTGTCGCCAGCTTCAATGGCGTTTTGCAGGGCTTGGACTCGCCAGTTTGACTAGCGAGTTGAGGGTAGGGGACTGTTTTGCTCAGACTACGTGCAGCAGGAAGCGTTGCAGGAGGGCAGCTTTTTTGCAGTTGAAAGCGCCAGTGCTACTGGCGATTTGCGCTGCAGTTGGGAGTAGCCAGTAGCACTGGCAATTTGAGCTCCTTTATAAACCACAGCTCCGTCCATTTCATGTGCGTTTCTTGAAAATCACTGAGAGTTGATATCTTTATAAAGGTGCAGATCCATATTTTATGTGCGTTTTTTATAAAATAGTGAGTTTCAAATTGTTTATTATCCTATTTTGTGTTCAATCCTAAAAACGTTGTTGAAGGCAGGTTTAAGGTACAGCTTTAAGGTATAAAAGTTCAAATGTGTATTGCATGAATGTTATTTTTATGAAGTAATTTTTTTATGCCGGAAAAAAGTATGAATGTGAAATGTTTATTATAATTTTTTGTAATTAAGTTGTATTTTTTTGAGTTAAATTTGTGAGGGTTAAAATAAAAAGTTTGTTTTAAAAAACAATTATATCATCATATTTATTTGAAGAAAATATGTTGAGTAAAAAAATTGTTTTGAATATGAAGTTTATAGTTATTTTATAATTATATTAAGTTGGTGTTGGTGTTTATGTTGTATTAGTGTCTTAAAAATTTATGAGTGTTCTTTGAAGTGTGTTTATGTTGGTGTTTTTTTAAGATGAAGTTATAGTATTTTTTTAATTATATTAGGTTCATTTGTTGGTGTGTTAAAAATTTATATGCGTTGAAGTTGAAAGTGTTATTTATTTTAATATATTTGTAGTAATAATTTTGTAATTACCTATTTTCATTTTGAAGTTATTATTGTGAAGATTAACTATTTATATGTCCTCCTAATTGAGATATTGTACAAATGATTGATGCTATTGATATTTAGACACTTACAAATTATAGACACCGTAGCAATACGTTTAAATTTTTGTTATATTTTTTTTTCGTCAAATCATTTAACGAAAGACCCCATAATAACTTATTTGACGATGCTTTGTTGTTTCTCGTATCATATTTATTTTAATATATTTGTAGTAATTTTGTAATTACCTATTTTCATTTTGAAGTTATTATTGTTAAGATTAATTATTTATATTATTAACTTCGTTCATGAATTTTTTTATTTTGTCTTTAAAATTACTATGTTGAAATTATTCATTTTTTTAAGTGTGTCCCATGAAATTTATTTCAAGTTAATTAAATTATTTTAAAAGACAAATAGAATGTGAAATTCCAATAAAGGGATCTTTTGTGATTAGATTTTATTAGTTTGGATTTAAAGTTTTATAAAATTGTTTGTGTTATTTAAGTGTGTTTATGTGAAATTTATTTAAATTTAATAATTTTGATTACATCTTCATTAGTTTAAAATTATTACATTGAAATCATTCATTTTTTTAAAAGTGTCTTAATGTGAAATTGATTTGACGTTATTTTTTTTTTAAATAAAGTTTTATTTTGAAGTTCCAGTAATGACTTTTTGTGATATCCATTTTATAATTTATTTGACGTGTTAAAATATTGTTTTTGTAGGTACACGATGAATTCGGTTATAACAGTGTTGTATTTCAATGGAAGGGTATATGAAGATAATGATGGTGTAATATTTGAAGGCAGTAAAAAAGCAATTCAGATTAAACGTGGAATTAGTTTCAATGCTTTGAAGAAAAAAATTGGAGATAAGGTAAAGTTACAAAATAATGAAATTATTTCTGCTATCAGCTGTAGATTTTTAGTGTCAGGAAAATATATTGCCTTGCAAATTTGTGATGACGAAGACGTTGAGACGATGCTGGAAAGTTTTAAACAACAACAAGAAATGTCAGTTCTAGAATTGTACATAGAAAAGGATGTGGCTGGTGGTTCAATGTTTCATTCTGCAAATTCCCTTACATCATGTGGAAATTATGTATCTAACGATGACACACAACCGCCAACAAATATGAGCAATTTAAACCTTGACGAAGATGATGATCATGATGATGATGATTATCTTGTGTCTAACTCATACATTGAAGAGTCTTTAGACGAAGATGACAGTGTTGACGGTATATCTGATACAGACGATGAAGTCACCGACATTCCTCAACCAGTAAGAATTGTTCACCCAGCAGAAGGTATAATTTGCTGAATTAAAAAATTAGACAATACATTTATTATTTGATGTCAATTGAATTTAATGCTAAATAAGCATTATTTGAATTTTTATTTTGAACTGTTAGGTGCACAACGAATTGAAAATCCATTTTGGAATGATGCTTTACATTATAACAATATCAACTGGAGTTATCCTGATGAAGAGGACATTTGCGATTTGGAGATGCCGTCGACCTTTAATGTTGGCCAAGAATTATATGTTGGCATGGAATTTGATAGTAAAGATGCGGTCAAAAATGCACTCAAACAATATGTTATGAAGGTGCATCAAAGTTTCAAAGTTGTTGAAAGCAAATCGAACAAGTATGTGGTTTGTTGCTTGAATAAAAATGCAGAGTGTCCTTGCCCTTTCTATATGAGAGCAATTTTATCCAAAAAAACAGATACGTGGAAAGTCACACAATGGGGTGGACCACACACATGTCTGAATATGACCATGACACAAGATCACGAGAAACTTGTTTCAGATTTAATTGCCACTTGTGTAGTAGGTACGTATTTTATGTTCATATTATGTTCATTTTTTGATAATTGTCATTTAAATTTTGTTATGTTATTGACAGGCATGGTCAGAGAAGATCCATCAATAAAAATTTCTTTGATTCAAGAGAGGATTAATAGTGAATTTGCATACAAGGTGTCGTAGAAAAAAGCGTGGTTGGCGAAACAGAAAGCCATTGCAATTGAATATGGCGATTGGGATGAGTCCTATGCGAAACTTTCGTCGTGGCTAACACACATGCAAAATCATTCTCCTGGATCATATTTTCAAGTACTACATGATGATTTTATCATTGGGAATACGGTTAGTCGCGAACACCGTCAGTTTCATAGAGTTTTTTGGACTTTTGGCCAATGTAAAGAGGCTTTCAAGTACTATAAGCCAATCATACAAGTTGACGGCACACATTTGTACGGCAAATACCGTGGGACCCTCTAATGGGCACATCACAAGATGGAAATGGTGGTGTCCTTCCTCTAGCATTCGCGGTGGTTGAAGGTAAGACGTTGACAGCGTGGTCATGGTTTTTGGCACACTTGCGTGAACACGTCACAGATAAAAATGGTATTTGTCTGATATCTGATCGACACGTGAGTATAAAGTCCGCTGTCGCTAACGAAGTACTTGGTTGGCAACCTCCCCATAGTTATCATGTCTACTGCATGCGTCACATAGCAAGCAACTTCAATCGAAAATTCAATAATGCAAAACAAAAAGAAATGTTGAAGAAATTGGGTAAGATTTCATATTTGATGGTCCCGTTTATTTACCTTTCATATATACTTATCCATGTTATTCATAACTAATTTTATGCAGCCTACACTCCTTGCAAGCACATTTTTGATCAAATTTAGAAAAATTTCGTGAACTGAGTCCAGCCATAGCAACATGGATTGATCGCATTTCAAAGGAAAAATGGACGATGGCTTATGATAGAGAAGGACGTCGATATGGCCACATGACAACCAACCTCTCAGAATGTATCAACAAGGTTTTGAAGGATTGTCGCAACATTCCCATAACAGCATTGGTCAAATCAACGTACAGTAGGTGTCGAAAGTACTTTGTTGAGCGTGGCCGCCAAGCGTAGAGACAGTTAAATGAAGGGCAAGTATATTGTTCAAAGCTTGTTAAAGAACTTAGAAAAAATCAAGAACAAACTTGTTCGCACATCGTTCGCGTGTATGACATCCACTCCACAAGGTTTGAAGTAGAGGAGACCTTCAATCCTATTACGCAACGTGGCGGACAAAAATGGGCAGTTAACTTGAATGGACATTATTGTCAATGCGGAAGGTATTCTGCGCTTCACTATCCATGTTCACATATTATTGCAGCTTGTGGTTACGTGAGCCTGAACTACTACCAATATATAGATGTTGTTTATACAAATGAGCACATCTTAAAAGCTTACTCCCCACAATGGTGGCCTCTTGGGAATGAAGCGGCTATTCCTCCTTCTAATGACACATGGACACTTACCCCTGACCCAACTACAATTCGTGCGAAAGGTCGGCCAAAATCAACAAGGATAAGGAATGAGATGGATTGGGTCGAACCATCTGACCACCGACAAAAATGCAGTAGATGTGGAGCCAAAGGGCATAACAAGTGTCGCTGTCCAATGCAATCTGAGCGTGGGAGTTGTTCAAATCATTGATTTATGCATAAAACCTAACCCTAATCCATAAACCCTAACCCTAAAACCTTACCCTAATCCATAAAACCTAAACCCTAATCCATAAACCCTAACCCTAATCCATAAAACCTTACCCTAATCCATAAAGCATAACCCTAAAACCTAACCCTAATCCATAAAGCATAACCCTAAAACCTAACCCTAAAACCTATCCCTAATCCCTAAAACCTAACCACTAAATCTATAAAGCCTAACCCTAAAACCTAACCCTAATCCATAAAACCTAACCCTAAAACCTATCCCTAATGCATATAGCCTAACCCTAATCCATAAAACCTAACCAGAAAACCTATCCCTAATGCATACAGCCTAACCCTAATCCATAAACCCTTACCCTAATCCATAAAACCTAAACCCTAACACCTAACCCTAAACCCTTACCCTAATCCATAAAACCTAACCCTAAAACCTATCCATAATCCCTCAAACCTAACACTAATGCATAAAACCTAACCATAATCCATAAACCCTAACCCTAATCCATAAACCCTTACCCTAATCCATAAAGCCTTTCCCTAATCCATAAAGCCTAACCCTAAAACCTATCCCTAATGCATACAGCCTAACCCTAATCCATAAAACCTAACCCTAAAACCTATCCCTGATGCATAAAACCTAATCCTAATCCATAAGCCTACCTAATCCATAACCCTAACCTAATCAAAACCTTAACCCCCTAATCTATAAACCTAACCCTAAAACCTAACCTAATCCATAAAACCTAACCCTAAAACCTATCCCTAAATCATTATACCTAACCCTAATCCATAAAACTAACCAGAAAACCTATCCCTAATGCATACAGCCTAACCCTAATCCATAAACCCTTACCCTAATCATAAAACCTAAACCCTAACACCTAACCCTAAACCTACCCTAATCCATAAAACCTAACCCAAAACCTATCCATAATCCTCAAACCTAACAAATGCATAAAACCTACCATAATCCAAAACCCTAACCCTAATCCATAAACCCTTACCCAATCAAAGCCTTTCCCTAATCCATAAAGCCTAACCTAAAACCTATCCCTAATGCATACAGCCTAACCCTAATCCATAAAACCTAACCCTAAAACCTATCCCTGATGCATAAAACCTAATCCTAATCCATAAAGCCTACCCCTAATCCATAAACCCTAACCCTAATCCATAAAACCTCACCCTAAAACCTAACCATAATCCATAAAGCCTACCCCTAATCCATAAACCCTAACCCTAATCCATAAAACCTCACCCTAAAACCTAACCATAATCCATAAAGCCTACCCCTAATCCATAAACCCTAACCCTAATCCATAAAACCTCACCCTAAAACCTACCCATAATCCATAAAACCTAGCCCTAACGTAAACTTTGTTTTATTATTTGTAAACTTAGTTTATTATTATAGTTTGATGCGCCACATAAAAATTATTTGTAAACTTAGTTTACTATAGTTTGATGCACCACATAAAAATTATTTGTAAACTTATTATAGTTTATTATTTGTAAACTTAGTTTATTATTTAGTTTGTCTACTTTAGATTTATTTGTAAACTTAGTTTATTATTTCGTTTGTCTACTTTAGTTTTATTTGTAAACTTAGTTTATTATTATAGTTTGATGGCCACATAAACTCTATACATTAGTAAGGCATAATAAATGAGATGCGATAGATTAATTGTCAAAATCAAATGTCTACAAACAACAACAAAATTACACAGATACATCAAAATCAGTCATTATGGTGTCCGTGATGTCGTGAGGATGTGCCACATGGTCGATCCCATCTTCGCGCTTGACGATCAGGATTTCTTCTGCCCGCGTTGTCTCCCCGCTTCTGCTTGCTCAGCCTCTGCAGAAAACTCCTGACGCAAATCAACACCTAATAAGTCGCCCATATCAGGTATTGCTCCGGGTACATTCCATTGCGGAGCAAATGGGGCGTTAGGTGTTGCCATGGGGCATCGTGTTGCTGTGAAGGAGTCATAGTGGGCCATGAAAAATGAGGTTGTGTTTCCGCAACACCACCGAACGAATGTGGTCTCAGAAGTATCAGTATGATGACCTGCAAAAGGATACTGATACATCTGTGAAGGATATTCGGAAAATGTTGCTGGCGTGTAATACATTCCATGACCACGCTCCATCATTTGTTGGGAATATTGTTCCGCTTCAACAGGCTCCCTTCGTCTGCCTATGCCCCGAGTTTCAACACTTGACTGAAGAATGTGAAACTCTTGCGCTGGGAATTCAACTCTGATGCTGGACCATGTGACACTGGCTCAGTGATTCTCTCTTGCTCTTCGATATAATCGCTAACTTTCCACGTAAGGCACGAGATCATCAACTGTCCATGTGTTCCTCCCTTGTGGTGACACCATATACTGTAAAGTCTCCACAACTTCACCCTGCAATTATTAGCGTCAAGAAATTAATGCTCATGCTTAAAAATAATTAGAAGTTAAACATTGAAAAACAGATAAATACCAATGTAGTGTGTTTGCATTGTTTGGGTCGACAAACATCTTTGTTTTACGCCTATACCACACCATGTAGTCCGAGTTAAAACCCAGTAGGCCCTCCTGTCGAGGATAAACGTCGACCCTAAACTCAGCTCGATTGTTCCACTGACTAATATTGGGCCAACAGGTGGAACCAATTCTCATCTTGTTTGCCTTTGAGCGTTATGCCATGGAGATTCTGCGGTTGCGAAGGACACCCGGGAATAGGTTGTTGCAATCCAAATTGTCGTAAAACTCTATCGGGTTGGTGCCACTCAACAACATGGAAACAAATCAGTGGCACCACCGCAAACCAGGCTACACTTCCAACCACACAAATTGGAGGCAACGCTGCCATCACAGTTGTGTGTATGGCTCCCAGACAAACTGCATATAACAACACACTTGTCAATTTTCAGTCAAACATAACATATTAAATTTCATTTAACCAATACATTACGATTTCTTACCTCATGTCGTTTCATCAGATCCAATTTGTGACGAAAAGTCTAAGATCATCATTGCCAATATGTTGATTTCCACGTCGCACCACCTACAATAAAAATGAAATCATCATTGTCAACACGTTCCATCATTAATATTTTCATTCAAATCTAATTTTTTAAACGACAAACCTGTGTCGAGTGGTTTATTTTCTATACGGGAGGCGTCCTCTTTGGAGCAAAGTCGTGCATCGTTCCCATGCCCACATTTGGATTAAGATGCACATACCTCCGATTGATTTAACTTTGTAATCGGTGGCACTGCACATCTCTCTATATAAATACGCAAGCACGCAGGTCCCCACCATACGTGCTGCACTGTTCAAAGTCACGTAAAAATTGTAGGTACCTTAAGGAAACTCTGCTACTACTTTTGTTAACAAAGAGGACACCTCCTATGAATCGAAGGATCCATGCACGGGTAAACCTTTGTAATTGTTCAACGTTACCCTCATCAATATTTATGTGAGAAAAATGGTGAGCCAGCCAACTTAATTTTACACACTGCCTTCAAGTTCGCCTTCCTGTGGTCTGACTCCTAATAATTCTTCACATAAATCGGCCCAATCAAGATTTGTTGAACCAATTAATGGTGCCCCGTCAGTACGAAGACCTAATAAAACTGACACATCTTGAAGAGTAATGGTAGCCTCTCCGCATCTCAGTGAAACGTGTGTGTTTCGGGCCTCCATCTTTCAATGAACGCACTAATTAAGGCCGCATTTATCTTTAGGTATCCCATCTTCATTATCCAATAAAACCCAGATTGCCGAAGCAGAGGAACAATTTCCTCTGGTATTTTTCTTCACCTTGATACGTCGGGACTGCTCGTCTGATGTGTATTTTCTGTCTGGTTCCCCATTCCAAACATGTTCTGAAACATGCTTGGGTTGCATCCACAAAACGTCACCATCAATTGGACAGACCTAATTTGTATACTTGATGAGCATGACGACGAAGATGCCATTGATCCTACAAATAAAATATAATACAATAAAATTAATAATAAAAATTAACATATCTCCAAATTTCTAATAAATAACAAATAATATTTTTCAAATTTCAAATTTCAAATATTTCAATAACAAAATATTTCAAATACGTTAAACTATTCTAATTTTAACATATTATATGAAACTCATAATAACTACAACTACGTAATATAAAAAATTTAATTGTTATCTAATTTAAAATTTATAATTTATAGTATCTTAAACTATTCCTAATTTTTCATATAAATATTTAAACTAAATGTAACGTAGCATATAAAAAATTTAAACTAAACTTAATCTAAAATTAATAAGTTACGGAACCTAAAAGTATTTTTAATCTACTATATAATTTTTTTAATTAAACCTAGTCTATCATATAAAAATTAAAATTATTTATAATTTATCATATTAAATATTTAAACTAATTCTAATCTAAAATTAATAAATTATGGAACATAGAACTATTTTTAATGTATTATATAAAATTTAAACTAAAACTAATCTAAAATTAATAAATTACGAAACGTCAAACTATTCTGAATCTACTATATAAATTTTTTTAACTAAGCCTAACTTACCATATCAAAATTTAAAGTATTCCTAATCTATCATATAAAATTAATAAATTACATTTCTTAAAATTAAAACTATTCCTAATCTACCATATAAAAAATTTAAATTAATTCTAATCTACTATATAAAATTAAGAACTCAAACTAATGATATTAACAAATGAAACTAATAATATTAACAAATCATCTAAATCTAATGTTTCTTATAACACAAAGAATAACATACTAAAACTAAACCTAATATTATTTAAAACTAAATCTATAAATAAATGTACTGTATAAAACTATAATTATCAAATTAAATTAAATTTATCATTTTTAACTAAAACTAACTTAAGATAAAAAACTAATAACACATATTAATAAAATTATAATTATCAATTCAAACTAAAACTAACTTAAGATAAAAAAACTAATAACACATATTAAATTATCAAATTAAATTAAATTTATCATTTCTAACTAAAACTAACTTAAGATAAAAAAAAACTAATAACACATATTAATAAAATTATAATTATCAATTCTAAGTAAAACTAACTTAAGATAAAAAAAAACTAATAACACATATTAAATTATCAAATTAAATTAATTTTATCATTTCTAACTAAAACTAACTTAAGATAAAAAAACTAATAACACATATTAATAAAATTATAATTATCAATTCTAACTAAAACTAACTTAAGATAAAAATACTAATAACATATATTAATAAAACTATAATTATCAAATTAAATTAAATTTATCATTTCTAACTAAAACTAACTTAAGATAAAAAAACTAATAACACATATTAATAAAATTATAATTATCAATTCTAACTAAAACTAACTTAAGATAAAAATACTAATAACACATATTAATAAAACTATAATTATCATCAGAATACAAATAAAATAAAAAAATAATTACACAAACTTACTCAAAAATTACAAATGAAGAAGTTTGCTCAAACACAAACACCACAGCAACAACCCTTCTTCGTTTTTGCTCAAACACAGCACCAGCAAGCTTCTCTTTCCTGTTGTTTTTTTCTCGCGTGAATGGTCTACGGGGGAGGGGGGATTTAAGCACCTCAAGCAACGCAAATCACTGCTGGTGCTGGCGCTTTAGGCCAACCAAAACGCCATTGAAGTTGGCGACATCCTGCATGTTGCAGATTGCAACCCCCTTGGAAATAACCTCTGCTGGCCTGCACCCTAGGAACTCCGCGCCCTCAACTCGCCAGTTTGACTAGCGAGTCCAAGCTCCTGCAAAACGCCATTGAAGCTGGCGACACCACTGCCAGGTGTCGCGTCGAGACGGAACGCGCCAATACGAGCTGCGATTTGCATGTGCTCTACGTAAAAAAGAGCACCATGCAGGAATTACTTTAGAAACAAACTCATTTCGGGAAAATGTTTCTAAAAGTAACCCCATGCAGGAAATTAGTCGAATAGAACACATCAACTTCACAACAGTTTCGCATCGAGACATCAATTATTCACTCAAATGCAATCAATTCATGATTAAAAACATGAGAACATAATTGAATTTCATAAAATAGCCCAAAATTAATCCTCTAGGGATCCTTACACAAGTTCATTCTAATCCCCAAGCGTGAATAACTCATCCCTTGCCTCTAGCGGGCTCATGTGTGTATTCCAGCAGCGATAACGGCTCCCTAAGATTCCTCAAGCTTTTCCTCTGATTGTTCTGCTATGGTTTACAAGCGTTAGAGAGAAGGAGAAGTGATTGGAGCCTTAATTTCATTGTCTCTGTGTGAGGGACATATATCCTTCTATAGACATTATCCGCAAATCTCAATGGTGGGAATGTACAAAAATGAGTTCCAAAGGTGGTGTTCAAATTTCAAGACGATCCAACGGCTAACGAGTTCAAGATCGTAATTTTATTGGGACATGTTTAAGTGTATGTGAAAAAAAGAGAGGGTTTTGGGAGAGGAAAAAGTGAGAACGAATTTGTAAAAACTACTAACTACTATGACGTTAAAAGGGTTGTTTATATACTAGAGTACTCTGAGTCTATCATTTACTCCCTTTTTTATTTTATTATTTTAGTAAAATGAACACTATTTTACTTTTTTATTAAATAAATAACTAATTAAAACATCCTTTTATTTTCTAAAACATCATTTTACTCTATTTATTTTCTAATACTATGAAACCCTTATTTTAATTAACAAAAATTATTTTCTCTCATTTGCTTAATTTCCAAAAACTCTATTAATTTTTGGTCCACATGACTAATCATTTAAACTCAATTTCAACCTAATATCTCATCCCAAAATATTTACTTAATTCAATTAATTATAAAAACTCAAAATACATATTTAATAAATATCAATAAATATTTATTTACTGAAAACTAAGGTGTTAGAAAATACAAGGGTTTTGCTTTAGGTATTGTAATTATTAGGAACCAAAAGTGTAAGTAAGAGCATCTTCATCGCAGGTTTATATGAATTTCTAAATCATTTTTTTGTGGTCCCTGTAACACTTTTTGTGGTCCCCACGATATCATGTCATTCATAAGAAACTCATACAAATTTTTATTCCAATGCAAGAAATCACGAGAAGCAACAATAATCATAAAAAAATCCACACATTTAATAATTTTTTTATTATAACTTATTTATTATTGTAATAAAATAATTAATTTAATTTTTTATTTTACTCTAATTCTGCACTTTTTATTGTCACTATTTTCCAATTTTTTTTCAATTACTCCACTTCACTTTTTCACTCTAGAACCTTCCCCTTTCCCCATGTTGCCTTTCCCGCTTCTCCACCCCTCTTCTTTTCCCACCATAACCTTCCCCCTTCCCCACAGTTGCCTTTCTCACTTACCCATCCAACTCCAAAATCTTCCTTTCCCTTCCCACCATTCCAACTTCATTTTTCTTTCAAAAACAAAAAAATCACCTACCTTCATTTTTCTCATTGGCTTCTTCTTCTTCCTCCTTTTTCTTCTTCTTCGTTTCGTAACCACCCTTCGCTGCCACCCGTTGAGCCACCAATGTCGCTCTGTTGCGTGACCATAACCGCCCCTCGAGCCACCATCGCTGCTCGCTCGCAAAACCATTGTCGGTCAATGAGCCACCACCGTTGGCGACGATGACATGGGATTTTTCCATATTGGTTCAATATTCCTTTCCCCCTTTGTATTTTTCCATATCTGTTCATTTTTCTTCTTCTTGCGGTTATTTTTCCTCTTTTTTGTACATGGGTGGATTGTTGAAGGTGGTTGATGTTGGATAATAGTTTTATAATGTTAAGAACCCATTTCTTATATAAGGAACTCATTTTATTTTGAAGGAATGGTTCTTTTCACGTAGATTATCTTCAATGCACAATTTCTTCAAGAACCCATTTCTTCATTTTAAGAAACTCACCATGGAACTCACATTGGAGATGCTCTAAGCCGCATCATTCTATCTGTTAGGTAACACATCAACTATTACATCATCATTTAGTGTCACATCAACAAAGATTGTTAAATATTTAAGGATAGATTGATCAAAGGATCAAAATTGCATAATTGTAATATTTGCTAGAACAAAAGTGCAATTAAGTTTTTGGGCAAATTACATCAACACGTCCTTGGCTTTTATCAAATTACACAAAACCACATCTTTTTTATTTTTCTATACTAACCCCATTTAATTTGAAAATATTACATTAATACCTCCTTATATATTTGAAAACATTACATTAACACCTCCTCAAATCTTACACTAACACTCCTATAAGGGAGATGAATGTAATGATTAAATAAACAAGTGCTTGTGTAATTACACGAAATTTTAGAAGGTATTTTGTAATTTGTTCTAAGTTTTTTTTTTAAAAAAGAAAAATAAAACAACTTATTTTAAAATTTATACGAATTTAAAACATATTTAACATTATTATAAAAATGCCCATGCGTTGCACGTTCTACAATTTAATATATTACAAAAAAAGAAAATATTGGTTTAATTTTGGTCCTTGTGGATAGGGCGTGAAGCGTTGAAGTTTACACGACACCAACGCTTCTTCATAATTCATTAACATCTACTCATCTAGTACCAACTCAAGTTACCTTCTGGATTCTGGGAATATACCAAAAAATATGCCGTACAAGTACGCACGTGTTGCATCGTATGCTGCAAACCGCTGAAGTTACTTCCACACTTATTACCGTGCGGGAAATTGCATTATCCTAAGCGAAACTACGCAGTGGTTTCCATGTAAGGTTAATTTGTTCCTTTTCAGCACCAAAAACAACTTAAACATAAAATTAAAAGAGTAAACTATGATTTTGAGGGAAAAGGGGAAGTGGTAAATTTGTTTAAACTTCATACCCAGTTGCTATTATTAGGTGTAAAAAATTGCAAGGCCCTATCATAGTTTAGTTTTATATGTGAAATGAAGGGTGTGTTAGTTCCCATGTATTTGTTGTAACAATTTGCAAGACCTGCAGTATCATATTTTGATCAAACACCTTTGCATCAGGTGTGATTTTTTTTTTTCTTTTCAAGTTTATATCTTTATTCTTTAGTGTCAGGTATTACCGTTGGCTTTAGGCTTTTAATATATTTGCTTAAGTCCAATCTTTGAACCTGGAACTTCTTTATATATTATCATATAATAGACTATTTTCTGCATTTGTTTAGAAATCTCTGTTTCATATGTAGCTGTATAGCTTGCATTTAAATGAACTTTAGTCAAACTATTGAAATTGTTAGCGGAACTGAAAACTGTAACGATGGTGTGATTATTTTTTACCAATCTGCTTCTTTTATATTGCTTCTGTTGAAATTTTTCAAACATGTTGACCCAGATGAGTTGTAAGTATGGGTTTCAAGTATCTGCTGGTTGTTATGTGTGTTTTGGTTTGGTTCGGATCGTTGAGTTTTGCAACTTCTAATAATGGGGGGTTGATGAGGATTGGTCTGAAAAGGAGGATTTTAGACCTTCAGAGTCTTAAAGCAGCAAGAATCAAAGAGACTGTTCATCACAAGGATTTAGGAGGTGTTAATGAAAACTGTTGTGATGAAGATATAGTATATCTTAAGAATTATCTTGATGCACAATATTTTGGGGAGATTAGTATTGGTTCACCCCCACAATACTTCAATGTTGTGTTTGACACCGGCAGCTCGAATCTTTGGGTCCCATCTTCCAAATGCATCTTCTCTGTAAGTTATTCAATTCAATGATCTGAATCTGATGCATTTGGTTACTCATTTGAATTTTGTCTTTTTGAATGAACATGTTTTGAAAACACATATGGCACGTGCAGATCGCTTGCTATCTTCATTCCAAGTATAGGTCGAAGATATCTAGCACCTATACCGAAATTGGTAACTTTGGATTAGCATGGCATATGATTGAAAAGTTAAATTAATTTCTTTCTTTTCTTAGGTGCTTCCATATGTTTTGATATGCAGAAACAGAAACTTATTTGTTTCAATGCACATAAAGTTGAATTTGGGAAAATATGCAGGAATACCTTGCAAAATCCCTTATGGCCAAGGATCAATTTTTGGATTCTTCAGCCAAGATAATGTACAAGTTGGGGATATCATCATCAAAGATCAAGTCAGTATTTTGCCCTCTATTATTTTTCAGTCAGAATTGTGATTGAATTTTATATGCTTCTTTGGTTTCACTGATAGCTTGTTACTTCCCATCCTCAAGGAATTTGCTGAGATTACAAGGGAAGGATCTTTGGCACTTGCAGCACTTCCATTTGATGGCATACTTGGACTCGGATTCCAGGATACTTCAGTTGGAAAAGTCACACCAGTGTGGTACACACCAGAACTTCATTAATTCATTTCTGTGTTTATTGATGTTTCTTCTTTCCATTTTAAATTTGTATAGAAGTGCAAGAATAATGGTGTGATTGTATTTTTTTTATAATAATAGGGGAGAAGGATAATCAGACTCCCCTTTTTTATTTATCGAGTTTTTTGTTGTCTTAGATACAGTGATTAGTTTTGCGACTGCAGGTATAATATGTTAGAACGAGGGCTCATATCCCACAAAATTTTCTCTCTTTGGCTAAATCAAGATCCATCAGAAGAGATGGGGGGTGAGATTGTCTTTGGTGGTATTGACTACAGGCATTTTAGAGGAGATCACACATATGTTCCACTTTCTAAAAAAGGTTATTGGCAGGTATAATATATTTAGAACTTCATCCATAGCTATTATCACCAACCATGTTATTATTAACTTTTGGTGTTTGCACCTGCAGATTGATTTGGGAGATATTCTACTTGCAAATAATTCAACAGGTCCTCTTACATTTCTATTCATCATGTTGCTTAAATCTGCAACGTTTTTTCATTGTTTCTTATAGCTGTGACTGAATATGATGTATGAAGAGATTAAAATTGCTAGGCATTGCATTATAGGCTACATGCTGGAACATTTTCCAGTAGAACTAAAAGGTTTTGTGCATCAACTTTTTGCTTCTGAATTCAACTGGTCCTCTTGATTCATTTTTCACAGCATAAATTAATGATGTGATGAAGAGAGAAAAGTATGAAATGTAATTAATGATGTCATGGAGGGAGAGAGAGAGAGAATATTGTTGTATGAATAACACAACTCTAAATTTTTTTACTGCTGACATGGATTGTTCCCAAATTTTCCATGGTTGGTACTTTTCTTAATTACATTTGACCTGATTTACAATAGAAAATCATGTAAAAAAATTTACAGGCTTATGTGAGGGTGGCTGTGCTGCAGTTGTGGACTCAGGGACATCTTTAATTGCTGGTCCAACTGTATGATCTCAAACATTATTCTCCTATCTTAATACATTGTTTTGTTCACTTTTTCTTTGGGGTCTGTTTCTTACTACTTTTTTGTTTGCAGAGTGTTGTGACTCAAATTAACCATGCCATTGGAGCAGAAGGATATGTCAGTTTTGAGTGTAAAAGCATTGTCCATAACTATGGGGATTCAATATGGGAATCCTTGATTACTGGGGTTTGTTCTATTTGAATTTTACACTTAACTCAATGATTATCCACTGCTTGATTTGAATTTTAACCATCCTTTACCTACTATCTTATGTCTCATGTCTGCAGTTAAATCCTGACATTATATGCAGTGACATTGGACTCTGTTCAAACATTGGATTTAATATAATGGAGTACACTTTTCTCATTTTCCTAATCTTGATTCTTTAAGAGACACATTCCTTTGTTCCAGTTCTCTTAATAATAGTCTAACTTTAACCTGCAGCGATGTTATTGAAACAGTGGTGCATAATAAAAGTTGGAATGGATCACAAACAAGGGAGAGCCCCTTTTGTAGTTTTTGCAATATGATTGTCCTCTGGATCCAAGTTCAGCTTAAGCAAAGCAATGTAAAGGAAAAAGTATTCAAATATGTGGATGAGGTAGTTCTTTACAAACTTACAATGGTTAGATAAGCCTCAAATATGTGTGTTTCAATTAAGCACTCTCAAGCTTTATCTTTGTCTCAATTTACTTATGTAAAAGCTGTGTGAGAAGCTCCCAAATCCCCCAGGACAATCATTTATAAACTGCAAAACGATTGCTACTATGCCACACATTACATTCACCATTGGAAACAAGTCCTTTCCCCTCTCTCCAGAACAGGTTTGTTGTTTAACATGAATTCTCTGTAGTTTGTACATCAGTGCCTTAGCACTAGAAAAGTGATCATGCATAACAATGTATTTATATCTAATACCTACCTCAATTTTATTTGGCTCTCTCCAACTTCTCATATTTGCTTCTATCCCTTTCCATTAAAAATGTTTGACAAGTAAAAATAAAAAAAAGCTGGTATTGTTTGTTGTAATCCATGATTGCCATTTCATAATCCTTCAGACATTGAATCTCCTCTTTTTCCTTCTCAGTATGTTCTTCGAGTTGAAGAAGGCTGTTCTACTGTCTGCTACGGCAGTTTTGTTGCTATAGATGTGCCTCCGCCACAGGGTCCCCTCTGGTAATTTATACTAGTTATGTGAATGTCTTTGATAAAATGAAAATCATTAATGCTCCTAAATCATTGCAATATTGAGCCGGTCAAATGCTTCTCTCACTTCTTTTCAACCTCTATCTTTAGTGTATGACTGTAGTGGTATGTGTGCAGGGTTCTTGGAAGTATTTTCTTGGGGGCATATCATACAGTGTTTGATTATGGCAATCTCCGTATAGGATTTGCAGAAGCTGCATAGTCATAGTTTGGTTGCATAGTCATAGTTTGGTGTAATTAATGTGCCAAATTCTGTGAATAAAAAAAAAATGAAGGTCTATATGATTCACTACAGCAAATAATGATAGCAGTCCTTGAGGATTTGTCTCAGGGTCTCTTGTAAATGACTATTGGTATATTTTATGAATAAGATTTGTGACATTTGTTCACAAGGATTATATTGGAGAAAAGCAGAGAAAAGGATAAAAGGGAGCATAACTTTCAAGAGAGAAATGCTTGGTTAACTGTACATTTATTTTGTGGTACTTAACATCCTTATAAAATGTTAAAACACTTTATAGCAAGAGAGAGCAAGGATTATAAAACATCCTTACATTTTATCAACTAAATATATATTTTATGGTCCTCTGAAAATCTGTCATTAAATTGATCCCTCTCTCTCTCACACACACACATATCAAACAAATTAAAACATATAGTATTTGATTAAATGATTCATATTAATGTTGCATACGAAAATTAAATATATTGTGAATAGTATAAACTAAACGTATCCAGTAACCACTTGAATCGGGATTCTTATCCAGCAAGAAAAACAAATGAACACAAATTTACAGTTACACCCCTTTTTGAGAGAAATGAGGCACTGAAAAAGGACTTTAACCTGAACATCTTGGACGAAATGCTCAACCAAAATAAAAACAAATGTTCAATCAGAACTATTATCAAACATATTATGAGCATAACCTGACAAGTAAAAGATTTAATTACATGGACTTTCTATTTGCCACTTGATATTCAGCTTATCAATATTTATGAAGGAAAGATGAGGATAAGGCCATGAATCCTCAAGTGGTTACAAGTTAGAAATAATTTTGAGAGCTTCTTTACCGAAACTATAGAGTTTTTATCTACAGAAACTCTCAAAAGCACTTAAAGTGTTGTATCCAAACAAGCTAATGCTGGTGGCAAGTGTACTCTTAGTTTTATGTCCATCGGGCTCTCTACATGCAAAACTAACTTCCAGTGTCTACATGAAAATTGTAGATAATTTTATCCTTGAAAACATACTACCAGTCCCACATTATTATTTCGATGTTTACAACTCAAGGTATATTCATAACAAAGCACCTATGTCAGTGTTGTCAAGACAACACGACAACTTCAACTTCAACCCTAATTTCCTCTGTGATCTATGCAAAACCTGATCAAACTCTCTTCATGAAAAATGTAGGCCTGTGTTTAAACTTTTTATAAAGAATAAGATCACTTCAATTGCATTCCTAAATAGAGTTCAGGTTGTGACCCTGGAAAGATCGAAGTCTAAGTCTAATAAAATGTGATCAATTCACTTGGTATAATTATTAAATATTTGTTTTGGTGCAATAAAAATCTTGTTGGACTATTTAATTATTTGTGAAATTAATTATTAAGAATAATTTTTAAATTATTAAGTATATCAAGTATGAAGATTATTTTAATAATATATAACTTAATTAGTTGATGAATTGCAAGTGATAGATTAACTCACTTATGTAATAGAGGCCCTTGTAACTAAAAAAAAAAATCTCCTTTCGGTTATATATATATATATATATATATATATATATATATATATATATATATATATATATATATATATATATATATATATATATATATATATATATATATATATATATATATATATATATAACATGAGGCGGATAACTAATTACAAGGGCCAAAACTTTAGTATATATGTGTTCATTAATTTATTTTACAAAGGAACGGCTAACGAAAGCCAGTGTTACAATGGATGTTTTCCGTGGAGTGAATATTTCACGTAGATTTCTTCATAAAACTTACCTCTCTCTCTCTCACACACACATATGATATAACATATACTTGCTCACCTCTTCTTGGGACAAGCAATTGCCACATTCTCCATTTGATTTATTATATATATATATATATATATATATATGTTTAACTCTAAATCAAATTCCTCTAAAAAAGAACAACTAAATCAACTGAGTAGTGCAAGGCTGATGAGGTGGTATTATTGCAGGCACCTTAGAACAAGGGTCATAACCACCACTACTCTTACTAAGTTGGCTTTGGTTATTGATGTTGTTCTTCTGATCAGGATCTTCAGTGAGTGAGGAAATGGCTGAAAACAATGCTGCTTTGAGAGAAGGATCTTTGGTTATAGCCTCACTGACAACATCCACTAGGGCAAGGTTTTTATTCTCTGGGGCTAACATGGTTGGAAGTGGAACCCTATACCACAAGTGCATCAAATCCTCAGAATAATTTTGAGGGTTTCCATGCAATGGAAGAGGGAAAAATGATGGTGTATGGCGGTCTTGTGAAGAAGTGGTGGCTCTTTGGAATTGGAGATAGTTGTTGGGCTGGGTTAGGTCCAGTGTTACTGTGGGGCATGTTGCATTGTGGGAGAAAGTGGCCACAGCAGTACTTGGGGAAATAGTGGATGGTGATGAAGAGAAGAGGGGTGAGTTTGAGAGAGTAGTGGTGCAATGTGAGCTTGTGATTGAGCCAGAAAGGAACATGTTCAGTGCAGCTGATGTTGAGCTTGCCAAGGGTCTTGCTGCTGGTGGGAGTGGATGGTTGTGGTTCCCTTCATAGGTTGTGATGAGAATAGTCTCATCCTTAAAACACCTTTGCACCTGTTATGTGAATATGCCACCATATGTTAAGAGAATTGTGCAAGAAACTTTCAACACAACACATACATTAAAAGAGATTTTTTTTTTCAATTTATGTATAAGAATTAAAGATAAATACTAAAAATATTTATAATAATTCACACATTTTATTCGATCAACCGTAATAGACTTTTGATTATTGGAAGAGAATTTATACTTAGAGAGGCTGATGTATCAATAACAAATCTCAGTCAGCCGAATTAGAATAGACAGGTTATTTGCTTTAAATTCTTCATATAACCACAAAATTGTTATTACTAATATCGGCAAAATTAACTATTCAAGATGCAATGCTAGCAAGGAAATATAATCACTAGTGTCAAAATACTTTAAACCATACGCCATATATATTATTAAGTTTATTTGAAGACTTAAGAGGTATAAAGCAAATTTAAGAATGAAATCTTTTATTAAAAATTAAAGGAAATTTTTTGGATTTCTTTAACTATTAACTATTAAATATCTTTTTCATAAACAAAATTATGATATTGGTGAAGAGTTGTTACTGATTAATTATTACCTACAGTACCAATAAAAAGATTAACAGTTACTTATACTATTTTAATTAAAATTTATTTTCAAATATAATTTTACAATAATTTTTTTTGAGGTATATTAGTATTTAAAAAAAATTTAAGACCTTTTTTTTTAGACTTAAAGTCCTTGTTTGGACTACTTAGACCTTAAGCCGGTTCAAATTGAAACCACCAAGTTTACATAAAATTATGTGTGGCTTAAAGAATAGGGAACATGATTATAAAAATTATTAATTAATTCCTTCAAAATTCTTGTTAACACTTTAATTTTCTTAAGATTTTCACCCAATTAATCCCTTAAATACTTTAATTGTTACCTAATTAATATTTAAAAGATTCTTTGTGGCTAATAGGGTTGGTCTAACTTATACCAATTAAATATGGGACGGGGTTAAAAACCTCATAGACAGTTGGTATAATTCATTATGTACTTAAAAATAGTTGTACAATTTTCTTAGTTGTACCAATTATATATGATGAAGTTGTTGAACCCTGTGATTATATATAGTTTTCTACAAGGACCAATATATGTTACCAATTATCAAGCCTCCCCGCCATTTTAATCATTTGCAAGATCTTTGAAGAACTAATTTGGTAATAAAATCATTAAAAAGACTAATATTGGTAACAATTAAAATCTTTGATAGAATAGTTTGAGAACCATTTTTTTAAGGTTATTACTGACAAAAGTCTAAAAGTATTGACTAAGAAATTAAAAGAAAAAAATTATATTAAAAATCATAGAAGCACATTTAAAAATAATATAAGAAAACATATTTTTACACATCTCAATAAATAAAAAAATATTTTTTAATTAGTGTCCAAAATAAATTAGAGTATCGATTAACATTTCTTTATTTTTAAGACTATGACAAATGTATAGTTTATGATGTGTTTGGGAGCGAAGGGCGAAGGTTTTACGCAGAAGAGAAGAGAGTAGCATAAAAGTTACAAATTTCAAGACATTTCCACGGTTTAGTGTGCGATAAATATTAGGAAAATTTTCAAATAAAAATATTAGGAAGATTTGTGAAGAAATTCTTTTTTTTTTTCCTTTGCTACAAGCTGCTGTCCGTCTTCATCCACACAAAAATGCTTCTTTCTCTCTCACATTCTCTCTTGTGCAATACACATAACAATAATAATAATAATGTTTCTTTTTTTTAACCTATAAAATTGCTCACGTATTTCTTTTCTACCAAACAATTTTTATTTCTCTTCATTCCTTACCTATTTTTCTTCTTTTTGTTTCTCATCTACCTACTTTCCTTCCCTCTATTTCTTCTCCCTCCATCAAACACACACACTTAGTGGATCAAGGGTTTTTCTCAGCTGAATTTAAGATTCTCCCTCCTCTCACAGCAATGATGCAATGTGTATAATGTATGCATGTCACAAGGAAGTAATTAAAGCAAAGTGAAATGATGGCAAGAAAATGTAAATGTATATCCACGAACATGCTTACGAACTGGGCATGCAGTTCCCATGCTGCAACGGTAGTAGGCTCGAGGACAAGGGTTGCCTTTCGCTGTCTTTTGTCCGTACTTTCTCCATTGACACCCATCGCCCATCTGAAACATTAAAATAGCAATTATAATGCAAAATCATACCATTTCCACCCAAATGCACATCCCCTTTTATCAGAAGAGGTGACTCAAAATATTAATAGGTAACATAAAAATGCAAAATTGCTACGAGCTTTTTTTTTAATTATTAAACATAATGTAACTTCTTTTGTCTAAAAAACATTTTTATTAGTTTTACGAACATGATAATTCCACACTTCTATGTATTATATTTGTTTTACACCCTTTGTCTTCTTCTTTCACACATGTAGTATGGTTTTTTATTATATAAAAAAATACAAGTTGGTTCACAAAAGAAAATAACATTTATGGGAGAGTGTGAGAATGTAGAAATATTTGATGCGAAATGATTGTTTTTTGAGAAATTATAACCTGTTGATTACTATATTGTTATATAAATAATATAGCTAATCTATTTTATTTTTTCAACTGTTGTGATTTTTTTTTATCTCTGATGATATATTTCACAGACATATATAACGGTTAAATTTATTCTCAAGTTGGGTGTCAGAGTACTATTGGTTAATTAAATTCTTCTCTAGACTCATAACTTTAGAATTCAAAACTTTAATATTACAATTTTGTTGAAGATGACATATCACTTTCATTTTAGTTAACTAGTGTGCATTGCTATTGATCTTATTGTCATTCAATCATGAACAGACATGTACAATAATAAGAATATTTATGTTTAAAAGAATTATTTTAAAAGTTGATTTAAAATAATTAATAATATTAAAATGTTTACACTTACCGTAAATCAAAATTAAATTCATATTTTAAAAATTATATTAACTCTTTCATGCATATACATTTTAAATATGAGATTTGTTAATCTACATTCTTTTATTTTTTTTAATTATATTATGTTAACAAACTATATTATAGGTAACGTATTCCAACTTAAAAAGAATTGAATGCGCTTTAGCAAATCTCACACAAAGCACTTGCTAAAATACATAAACTTGTTTTTCAATTGGTGTATATTAGCAAGCTACATTGTGAATATATTTGAAGATAATATTTAGTTAAAACTTAGTAACGTATTCCAACTATAAAATAAACGAATGTACGCTAGCTAGCAAACCTCTTTAAATATATTAATAACTAATATGCAATTATGAAATTATATAGAGTCACTCTCAAAGAAAAAAAGAAATTATAGAGTCTATAAAACGAAAAATAGCTTTTGTTGATTGCACACAAGCCGGCTAGGGAGGTATGATTATGAGTCAATTATTATTGTTTTTTTTACTATAATCAGTCAATTATTAAGTATATAAAATAATAGAAATTGTAATTTAGAAAGACTAATTTGCACCCTTCAACTTCATGTAATATCTGATTTAATAAATAAACAAAAGCTTTAAGTACCTATAAATTAAATTAGTACAAATTAAACTTATTAAAAAATGGTACGTAGTAAAAAGTTCTTTCAAAATTGGATAAGAACTAAAGTTTAATTATGAATTGTGTTCAACGTGTTTCACAATTGTTTCGCGCGTGTTAAATAAGTTTTTTTTTTTCTAGTATAAAATTACTTAGTCGTATACAAAAACCTAACGCTAATAATAATATAGTAATTACAAAAGGAGATAGAAATCCGTACCAAAGAAAAATCTGATCGTGCTCTTATGGACACTCTAGCTCTCCTGCAAGTAACCTCAGATGCTTGATCTTCTGTGCTTTTTACTTCATTCAATGTTATTTGACTGTTGATTTCACCTTTAACATTGTACTTATTAATATCACTTGCAAGGTTTTTGCCTAATATCTTCTTTTCAACGTTTTCTGCTATTGCACATGCTTTTGTGTTGCCGTCTAAAATTGAAGACTCGCCAATATTCAAAAACTGCCGAGTGTGTAGCATTGGTTTCTCGGCATCTTGTTTATTTCCCTTCAAAATTTATATGAAGATTTGCAACGTTAACTTCTTTAATCACACACACTTAAAGGGATGATATAATATAGTGCAAAGTTTATATTATATGAAGATATCAAGCTAGTATATAACTAAATATAGTTCAAAGATCAAGCCTTTAAAGGCTTGGTTGACCACACACCCATCAAAATTTATTTTTATAATTCAATATTTTAAAATATGGTCAAAAACTACAACTGGGAGAGTGCTAAATTCAATGTAAAGATTTTTGGAATCTTGTTCACATTCACATTTGCGACTACAATTTTTATTTAGTGCACAATAATTACACCGAGTTTAAAACTTATGTTTTCATGTATACTACCTAAAATCTCTTACCATAATGATTCATTGCGAACAATTTTGTTACTACATCAAGTGCATATCTCAGCAATTTTTCATAATATTATTGATTGCAATGAAATTCCAATTACAAACTCCAATTTAAAATCCTATTTAATAGCCATAGCTACCAAAGACTACCACTAGTCCTGATTTTATTTTTTTTCATTTTTTCCAAACTAATTTTACTGATCTTAATTTCTACTTCTCTATCTTTCTGTCACATGTATATACGTCACGATAGTTATACAAAAACAACAAAAAAAATAACAATTTTTCTTTTTTTTCTTTTGGACATATGTAATCGTTGCTTATCTGTTTGTCTTTAATTCCTGGATAGAGACCTCCCTGGCCGGACATTATTGCTGGCACTAAACATATATGTTGAGTTGTTGTTGACCAAGTAAAACTAGATTAATTTGTTTTCAGGCAATAATATAAAAATTTGAATCGAAGGTAACTAATTAAACATATAGAAAATGAACTATATTGAATCATTGATCAAAACAAAATTTAAGTCAAACTTAATTACCTGCGAGTCATGATGATTATTATTATTGCGAGGTGATGATGATGAAGCTGATAGTTGATGCTGCTGCATCTCAAAAAGTATGCGATTCTGAAGAGTAGTGCAGTGTTCATTAACCTGATTCAGCATAGCCTTTAAGATTTCATTCTCTTTCTTTGCTTCCTCAAGCTTGATTCGCAGCATCCCCATCTAAGAACCACTCACCCAGAAAAATTAATTATTATTGATCATCTTCAACATAAGGTGCATCAATGAAAATTTATGCAGATTAATTAAAAATATAAAACATATGTATAATATTGGTTTATGGGGTACCCCAGAAATTAATTAACATTACTCACTTGGTTAAGGGATTGTCCTGAGTTATTCAGGCTCAAGCTGAGGAGAGTAGATCCCATCTGCACAGGTTTTTTTTTTGGTCCATAATTAGTTAGCAAAAATCATTTAATTAATAACTCAAAATTATGTAATATTATCAAGGTCAACTTCAATTATAGTCGAATCAGTCATTTTTTTTAAATTTTTTTTGCAAAATTAATATTTTCAAAGTGTTATGCATGATTGCAACCACAGTTTTTAAAAGCTTGCAAGAAAATAAGCAATAAGAAACATCACATATATATATAAAAAAAAAAAAACTTACAGTATTATCAGATGATGGCTTTTCCTCATCTTGCAGCAATTCATTTATCACAATTTTATCTTCCATTTATATAGCCTTTAAGCTTGATACTACCACTCAGATGATGATATCAGATATGCATATATAGCTGCGAATAGGGTTTAACACCAAACTTTTGAAGCATAACTATATAGTGGGTGTAGTCTGCAGCGTTTATGGACGAAATTTCTGCACGCACAGTACACACCACCAATATAAGTCCTTGTTAAGTCTATATATTTTTCTAGTAGTTTGTTTTTCCATCTGAATATTTTAATTCCGTTTGTTAAATTAATACTTTTCTACATAAAAAAATATGTAAAAAAATTACCTCGATAAGGGGTGGAGAAAAAAGATATAGAGATAAGAGGGAGAAACGTAGCAACGATTAAAAAAATTAAAGTTATGTTTTATTTATTTTAAAATGGAGGCTCTAAGACGTGGTTGAATAGGACATGGAAGACTAAATCCTAGTGTTGAGACTCTAGGGATCAAGGACTTTTTTAAAAGGCTCTAGGGATCAAGGACTTACTAAGGAGCCACGTACTAATAAATTAATGCATTTTTTAATCCAAAAAGCACAATAAATTAAATTAATGGATTTCATTGTTTAAAGTGAACACTTATTTTATATAAGATAAAGTAAATTATTTCAGTTGTTAATAATAAAATCAATAATCAATATTATATGTACATATACATTACAAATTATAAATGTATTGAAATATAAGTCGTTAATTTTTTCAATAATTATTGAGATTATTTGTTTTACCTTTTTTACAGCAGATTATTAATTTTTTTTACACATTAACTTATTTCACTTTAAATCAACCAAATCCTAAACTATAAATCCATTAATTAGCATAGTGAGGTTTCTATTTATTTATATTTCCCAGTACTTCATTTTTTTCATGTATATTTTTATTTATTTATTACTTATTCTCAATTTTCCCGTTTGGGAATAAAAGTGGTAAGTTTGATTTATGCTTTCTTTTCTTGTTTTTTAGTTATGTTGGCTATTAATTAATTTCCATATGAGTGCAAGCTGTAAGCTTAATAAGAAAATTTCAACATTTCTAGACATACAAATGTCTAATTAATGAACCCATATGGCAATATGTTCTCTCTCTCTCTCTCTCTCTCTCTCTCTCTCTTTATATATATATATATATATATAATTCAAAAAGAGGACGTGCCTCACGATCTGATCAGTGACTCTTTTATTAATATTATGTTCCATTTGTATTTATTGCTATGAAGACGCCTTTAATTTCTGGGACAGGTTGAGTCTTACAACATTGGATGTCTTTAGATTATGCCAAAAGCAATCATCTTGTAATGTAAGTCAACCGTAGAAACGTCCTCGTTCTCACCAACAACAGTGAAAGGGACAAATTGTGATTCTAGATTACTTCGTTTCCCTTCATTTAGGGAAAGGAAAATGAAGGAAAAGACGATTGAATAATTCAATATCAAGCGTGACTCAGGCTGCCACATTAACTCATTAAGCCCTTAATCCTTCCTCTTTATTAAATTAGAAACTACCAAACAAGTGCTCAAGGCAATTGAAATGAAGGGAAATTTCGCCTACATTTTAAAAGCACCTATACTTTTCCAATTTTATTCACTATTTGCAAGTTGCATATATTCAAATAATAACAGACAATTTGTTACTCTTACATATGTACAATATTCAATTTCGGACCTCTAAAAGAAAAGAATGAAAAAGAAAACCAGCTATTAGATATATAACTGCTTGCATCAAAGGAGATTTTGTCTAGGATTTTAAATATTTGGGAGTCAAATTAAACTTCGATTAATTCAAATCATTTTCTAAGAGAGATTAATTCAAATCAAGCACACATTTCTTTGTGAGATGACAAAACTCTCTTAATATTGAATCTCAAGATTTGGGCCATGTTTAGCTTAGTGTATTTTTTTTACACAATTTATCTTGATGTTAAAGCTTAAAATGAAAGTTGTAATAAAAAAGTAGATTTAGTTTGAAATTAAGTTTTAACTTTAAATTTTATTTTAAATTAAAAACTCTACTTCGTTTTCTCATATTAACTAGTTCAAGATATATGTGAGAGGGAGAGAAAGGTTAGGATATGCAGCTCACTTGTTAACAAATGTACTTCAGTTAATGTCTCTATTTTTTTATTAGAAAAAAACAGTTTTCCTCTTCTTTCTTTATAAAAATAAGCTTCATAATTTAAAAAAAAAAAATCTCCAGATGCATTTGGCTTGGCTTGTCCTTTCAGGAAGAAAAGTAAAAAAAAATAAAAAATTAACCTTGTCTTTAAGGAGAAATAAGCTTCTTTGTACTTGAACTAACAGACATTATTACTTATATAAAAGGATTTGACTAATTGTTTTTGTGACCAATTATGCTAATTGTTTTTGTGACATGAAGTTATCGTCATCTTCATGCCTCCGAAGAAGTTATGTTTCATTATTTTATTTATTCTTCCTAACAAGAGTGACACGCAACAGTTTATATATTAGTAGTGTCAGGTTTCAGCATTTGGACATATAGGACTGGATTGAATGTCATACATGTAGATAAATATTTCGAGCTAGATATATGCTGAAAAGCTTTAAATTCAGGGAAATAACCCCTCAGAATAAGGTCGATTTTGTTGTGTTAAGCTTAGCATATAAATTGTAATGTCTGAGATCCACATTCTACAAAATTGACGTCGTAGAAACTAACGTCGTAGGTGACGTGATGTTAGAATGTACACGTCAATTCTCCTAGTCAGTCCTGACACTAGAGCACAGATACAGCTCCTTCAACAGTCAAACTATTGGACCGACAGGTTATTAACAAATATTTATATATGTGAATCTTAATGATAATGTTATCATTTCTTTATCAAGTTGTAAGTACATACTTCTCTACTAGCAATGAATTATCTATAAGCAATCGATTAGATTATCTATAAGTGATGAATTATCTATTAGTTATTATCTACAAGCTATGAATTATCTAAAAGAGTTGTAATGTCACCGTAACAACTCCTACAATCAAGGACACGAAGCTCTCATCCAACGCTATAAATATAGGTTCTAACTCCATTTTTTTAATTTCATTCTCAACTCACTCACGTACTTACTTGAGAGTCAAAGTCCTTTATTTTGCAGGTCTCTCCTTTGTTCTCCTAGTGAAAGGTACCTGTAGTCCGACGTGTGAAATATGGAGCCCATCTTGGCTATGTCGACTCTGATGTCAGTCAGTTTCAAATTTCAATAAGTACATTTGGTGTTCATCATGGGACCGCGGTAAAACTTCACCTGCGGCCACCTGCATTCATGGTTAGCACACACTTCGGCCTTTGGCGAGAGCCACTCCTTGAAAATTCTTATCCTCCTCCAACGACCACGACAGACAATGATGCTCTTCATCAACTTCAAGCCCGCATCGCAGAGATGGAATGCCGCCACGAGGAGGAACTCATAAAATTGAAGGTCGACCACAACGAGTTAGAGGCTTGTGTGAGACGCCCCTAAGGGGAAGAACACTCAGCCCACACGATCAACCAGCACACCCAAGGTAAATCACATCCCCATCATCAGACCAACAATACCCTGGATGACAACAACATTTCTCATGCACATTGCCATGAAGGATGAATGCGTCTCTGGTTGAATCTCCAAAGGCTCGTCAAACCCAAGGTCCGCCCTTGGTGAGCCTCGCCAAAACCTAGGACAGGTGTGTCCTTGGTCGATTCACCAAAAGTTCATTAAACTCAAGGTTCACCCTTGGTAAGCCTCGCTTCTCCAAAGGCTCGCTAAACCCAAGGTTCACCCTTAGTGAGCCTCGTCAAAACCCAGGACGGGTGTGTCCTTGGTCAATTCTCCAAAGGCTCGTCAAACCCAAGGTCCGTCCTTAGTGAGTCTCGCTTCTCCAAAGGCTAGTCAAATCCAAGGTCTACCCTTGGTGAGGCTCGCCAAAACCCAGTACAAGTGTGTCTCTAGTCAATTCTCCAAAGGCTCGACAAACCCAAGGTGCCCCCTTAGTGAGCCTCACCAAAATCCAAGATGGACACTTTCCTGGTAGAATTTCCAAGAGGCTTGACAAACCCAAGATCTACCCTTAGTGAGCCTCCTTGTTGCCTAGTTTTATCTTTGCAAGAACTCAAGGTACGCAAGGTCCACCCTTGGTAAGCTTCTCTTTTATTAAGCTTTATCTTTGCATGAACTCAAGAATGTGCACGTCAACCCTCCTAGTTAGCCCTGACACCAGAGCGCAGATGCAGCTCCCTCGACAGTCGAGCTATTGGGCCGACCAATTATTAATAAATATCTATGTATTTGAATCTTAATGATAATGATATCATTTCTTTATCAAGTTACACATACCTACTTAGCTACTATCAATGAATTATCTATAAGCGAAGGATTATCTACAAGTGATGAATTATCTATAAGCTATGAATTATCTATTAGTTATTATCTACAAGTTATGAATTATCCACTAGTCATTATCTATAAGCAATGAAGTGTCTACAAGAGTTGTTACGCCACTATAACAATCCCTACAATCAAGGACTTGAAGCTTTCATCCAATGCTATAAATGTAGGTTCTATCTCCCCCTTTTTTAATTCGATTTTCAACTCACTCACATACTTACTTTAGCGTCAAAGTCATTTATTTTTCCGGTCCTCCCTTTGTTCTCCCAAAGAAGGATACATGTAATCTGATGTATGAGATCGTAGAACCCATCTAAACTACATCGACCCTCACAACAGTCAGTTTCAGATTTCGGTAAGTGCATAAGTTATCTATAATTAATGTTTGGTGTGGTATTTTTTTATTATCGTTATTGATATAAAATATTTATTGATTTTGTTAATAATTAATTTTTATTGAAAAACTTAATTGATCAATTATCTTTGGTGGGTCTTCTTTTTCAACCCCTTCTTTTTATCAACAAAATTTAAATTCAAAATTTTGCTTAAAAGAAATTATTCCAATTTCACTCAAACCAACAATTTTTACTATATAAAAAATTGTCTTTGTTTTGATATTTTCTCCCCAAGGTTTTGACATAGAGTCAAATATAGACCAAGTACCAACTCCGCCGTGTCATGATGATAAACATATAAGCATAACAACTCAACTCTCAGCTGTTAGCGTAAAGATTATTAAGCACGAAGGAACCCTGAAATTTCCTTGAAATACTGTTCAAACTTCAAATATTAACTTGGTGATATTGATAAATATTATTACTAGTACACGGTATTACCCAGGAAAATTTTTAAGAAATTCCAATTTAACCTTCAAATTTGTGATTGACGAGGCGTGGTTATTAAGGTAACACAGTGTCTGTTATTTAACCAATTTATCGAAAGAATATATGATTAATAATGTTCTGGAAGGAGACTTTTGGAAAATGGATTCTTTGCGCGTCTACCCCGTGTTTATGAATCTTGACTTAATATTAGATTTATGTAAATCACTTTGTTCTGTAATAAGCGATGAAAAACCTTGCATGCAAACGTTAATTATAAAACGTCACCTAGGCAAAAGGTAAGAATATTCCTAACCAAATTAAAGACTAATGAAAGTAGCCAGTTAAAGATACTAAAACGCGATGGATTTTGAAAATGAACGAACCAAGAAATCGAAACGTGGTAACATTTGAATCTTGAAATCTTTCAAATTTTAAATTATTTATATATTAAAACAATAAGATATAAACTTTAGTTGAAAAATGTTTTCCTATATCAGTTCTTAGAAAACGGATATAGTAAATGATTTTTGTAATATTATGATGATCATTCTAGGGAGATACCAGATTGGTTCACTAGTTGGGAAAGAGTGGAGGGAGAAGCGGGGAGAAAGTTGCGGCTTCAAATTTTACAATTAACATTTTTAACAAAACTAATAAATTAATATTTATCGATAAAATAAAATAATAAATATTTTAGGTTGATTTCTATAGAATTGATCTAGAATACACTTTGTAAAATTAGTTGTAACAATCAATCTAGAAAGTATTTCTAAATCGGTTGATAGAATGTTGATGTCCTTTGTAAATTTTGAAATTTCTAACAAGATATTTCTAGATCAATTGTACTAAGAATTGATCTATGAGCATTTTCTAAATCATTTATTTGTATAACCAATTTAATTTGTGGACACCCTTTGCAACTTTTTAAAAATTTCTAATAAGACTTTCTATATATTTTGTACATACCAAGAATTGATCTAGAAAATACTTTCTAAACCGATTCTTAATGTTGTCATGTGAAAATAAACTTAGCTGGATGAATTGAATAAACTTGATTCAACACGATCTCAAATAAAGATCAAATAATTTAGTATTGAAAAGGAAAATCTGCCTCTCAATAATGGGTTTCCAAGCCAGTTTAATAAGTGCTCGCTCGATGTAGGTGAAGTAAACGAAAGGCTAAAAAGGAAAAACTAAAAATGAAAGCAATAAAGATAGGCTAAGTAAAATAGGTTGGGTTTTGATTGCTTGTATCCTTTTGAAATTCAGTACAAAGCCTTGTTGACTTATTGACAAATATATCAAATCCTCAAGAGGTATTCAATAAGTAAGGATATTGTTCCCACGAGGACTTGTCTAATACTTGGCAAAATTGACAAGTTTTTACTACTAATAAACTAACAAATGAACAATGAGTATTTGAACATAACATTCAACAACAAAGATAAATTAAAGCAAAGTTACAACTTAAAATGTTTTTGGGGTTTTATAAAAACACACAATAAAATGATACAAAATTCAAATGACGAAGATTGTTAGGGTTAAATTTCATCGAACCAAACTCTTCTTATACTAAAGCATGATACCCAACTTGAGATTCAATGTTAATAGCGGTCATTGTTGAAAAATGATATTCTCTAATTCCTAATCCCTTAGGTGAAAAAATTTAAGTTCCTCCTTTAAATGTCAATATCTTACACATTTAACAAAAGAACTTGCTTTAAGCTTAATGATCCAAAGATAACCAATAACCTTCATCTTATTCCTAACTCTGAGGTTTATTCGGCATTTTACCACGGTTCAAGGTAAAGAAAACATTTTTCAATCACAATCTCATCTAAAAATCTAGCTCTAGGAGGTCAAACCATAACAAGCATGAAGCATAGAAGTAAAAAACGCTAACATTCACTACTACATAAGCGGCTTACTACATCAGTTATTTTTGACATACGACGTTGGTTAAGAACCATCGTCGTAGCAGACGTCATAGAAAGCTATCGCATCTTCAAAGATGGTTTTTCACGGGAACCGTCTTAGAATGTAGGTCTTGGACACGAGACCGTCTTAGAATGTAACACATTCTAAGACGATTTTCGCAGAACCGTCGTAGAATGTGTTATTTTTTTTTAAGTAATGGCATTTCTTTTCGTTGCCACCTATATTACACTCATTCAAATCAATTTCTTTTTATTAATTGTCACCTAATAATTTGTAACAAGGTCTACCATTTTACTAGTGTAACAAAATAAAGCCATATATGACTACCACTCTTTGTTAGGCAAGGTGTTTTGGGATTTAACTAGTCTCCATTATAAGCATCTTCAAAGATGTTTTCCATAGGTGTAATCAATCAACCTGAAAATAGAGAACACCAGTGTCGTGTCAAACCATCAAATGACCATCAGCCTGAAATGAAGGCTCCTCAATTTTAACAAAGAAATTAAGTACATGGGTTGTTGCAGTAGTAAAATTCTTATCTTCAAACCTTCTGAAGTTCATGCAATCCATCAGGACCAGAAACAGTAAGATGTTCTTTAAATGTCTACATCCTAAACAATGGGAAGGAGAAGTTTCATAATTACATAATGCAAGGATGGAGATGTTAATAATATCGGCCAATCCTTAAAAGACACAATATCATTAGTTGTAAAAAGTTGATGAAATCATAGAACTGGGATTAAATATTCATTTATTAATTTTATTTATGATAAGCAATAACTGGTAAAAGAACTATTCAAATAACCTCAAGGATACAATATTGAAATAGAAGCTTACATTTTGTTGACAATTCTTTGGCGTGAATCAGTTGGTATTTGACCTCTCCAATCACTTATATCCATAATGGGATTAGAAGTTTGATTAGGTCTCCAATTGTTGGAAACCATCAATTTCAAATTTTTGAATCCATGGCACTAGGAAAAAATGTCAAATCAGCATCATCTCCAACTATTGTTAAAAAAACAGGTAGCATGATTTATTGGATAGGAATCTCTAAACCAGTTTGAAACAGCTAAGAGAAACTATAACTAATCCATTTTGATCAAAAGTTATTAAGTTGCTTAAGCTACAAAACATACAAAAGTTAAAATAACAGAAAAAAATAGACAAGTCACCTTTGAAATTCGGCTCCACAAATTATCTTCTTTCCATGGTAATAGGCAAGCCAATTGTATCAATTTAGGAAAGCACTCAACATGCAGCCATTCAAATGCACCCCATTCAACATGTTCCCTAGCAAAAGTTGGAAATCATTGAAGATCAGTCATCGTTTTGGTACTACAGTCAATCATAGTTTGTGTTTTTGCATATGCAAGTCTTCTATACAATGAGTCAAGCATACAAATGTAGTGGGTTCTAGACACCAAACTTGACCTGCTAATTATTTATCCACTCACTTTTCCTTTTTTTTCCAATGTTCCAAATAGGAAGTTGTGTATGAAAGGGTATGAGCGTGACATTAAGACCCAAAGATCAGTTGCATCAATTCTTTTACAGATACTAATGTTATTATTTCAAAGCCAACATTTGGTGCCAAGCTTACTTTGCATACAATTCAAACAAATTAGTAGAAAACACAAGTTGCATACATAGATTATACTCTGGACAAGAAAATACATATCTCAATTGCTTTGTGGTGCACCAAAGGAAGCAATTCCACCAACATTCTGAATACAACATCTATATTCCAGCATCTCTTTCACCCAATGCATGTAGATGTGACGTTATACACCCTTCAATTACAGAAAGAGGTGGACAATGTTGCAATGTAGGGAAGGAAATTCTAGTCAGAAATAATTGTCAAAAAGGATTAAGTTCTCAACCATGAGGGACATAACAAGCACAAATGAAAACAAAGACCTGACCAGAGCTCAAAATATGTGACAATAAAACTAACAAAATGTGGTCTAATTTGTTTCCCCACTTTATAACTGCAAGAACCAATTCCTTGAGAGTGGTTTCAACCACCACTCCCGAGGGATCACATATCAATTGGAACATCAACTTATGCACCTAACAACAAATAAAACAAATAATCGGACCAACTCTTTATCAATTCTTCCTTTTTTTAAAAAAAAATAAAATTTGTGATATTATGTATGATAAGAGTAAAAGGCTCAATTCCCTATACTTTCCCATCAACCTATTACAAACCTTACATTGCAGTCAATTCTTTAAAGTCATAAATCTGCTCCATGATTGCCTCGAAGCATATATAGTGAGGTTGACCTTGAAATATTCATCCATGTTTTGAAAAAAGTGGAACAAGCAAAGCCAAATTTTGAGCTGCGGCCTCTTGAGCAATAGTGGCAAAATGTTGTATTAGTTGTTGCACAATAAATAAAATAACAAAATCCCAAATGTCTGTTCGTACAAATTCTACAAGCTCTCCACATGATTGATCAATAACTAGTCTACATTCCTCGTACATGTGATTTATCTAAAATGCATAACAAAAAAACTAAAAACTTGGTTCCAAAGTCAGAATGGCAAACAGAAGTAAAAAATTATGGCCGGAATATACTTATTCCCAACATCATCATAAATACTATTTATGTTCTCATTTCTCCAACATTATTTAAAAATTTCTAGGTTTAGGATTTCCTATATTCTTTTCCATGTACCGTTCAACTTCCATTTGCAATTTGTTAATTTCTTCTTTGTACTTATCTAAAGACTCAGGTTGAAAATTGTCAACATCAGTAACAACCAGATTATTTCCAGAGCTAGACCCTTCAATACTCATTTTAAGCTTACTGATCTCAACTCTGCTAGCATGGAGAAAATTAGAATATCTACAAGATGAAAAACACAAAATAGCAGCAAAACATTGCTTATATTTCTCCTTCTTAACAGAAACTAAAGAAAGAAAGGGAAAAAAGACATATATCCCCCTCATGACAACATCGAGTGGCGCCAAATAACAGGATAAGCATAAATAGAAGGAATCACAAGTTCATGCATTACATGTCATAGGATACGGTTCTTTTTTCTTTTTTTTTTTTGGGTAAAAAAATTCATAAACTACAAGTTTGTTTGCAATATTTAAATTATCAAGAGGTAATACTTTAACATAGATTTCAAGGCACAACAAAGCTAAATTCTTTCAAATGCATGATAAAACAAGTAATCAACGGGAGAACTACTACTTAATATATTTTCAATTTACACTGAATCAACCAAATAAATGCCTAATCAATTATTTTTAATGTTGTCAATCATTTTTTAGTTCATCATGTTAAATTGGAAATATATGTTGGTAAAGATATCATAAATTCTAATCCTCCCAAAAATGTATACCAAATGATAAAAAGTTGAGTGGCATGTATTTGAATATTGGTAGTTGATGAAAGTCTCAATAACTTCTTAGCCTTATATTCTTTGAGAAAAGGCTTATACATTGACTGGAATAGATCAAACTGCCCAGTAATAATCTTTTTCACCTGGACAGATTGTGAAAAAAAGGAACCTCATTAAAAACATAAGGCAACAGGACACATATATGAAAAAAAAAGAAATTAACATTTCATACCACATCCCACTTAAGTAGCAACAAAGGAATACCTCATTTTTATCCTTAGCAAATAACATTTGTGATCTTCCTGCAAGGATGTGGTTCAATCATTTCAGTTGTAACATTTCATACACATACTTTGGCATATTGATCTTCCTGCAAGGATGTGGTTCCATCATTTCAGTTGTTCTAACTCCCAAAGTAAAAAATTTACTAAGAAAGAACTATACCTCTGTGAATTGTGATGGAAGCAGGACAAGAGCAGCTTACACTACAGCTCTCAAGTTAACAGATTTGATACTGTTGACATCTAAATTATCGACAACAATATAAACCTGAAAGAAACACATCCAAAAACATAGGGAAAAGAAATAGGCCTCAATTATGGATTCAAATTATTAGGAAAATTGATGACAGGCAAACTAAGATAGATATGTGACACTAGCCTAGCAGAAATGTTTCATGAACTATGGTACACTTTGGTATATATGTTGTATGCATACAAGTATGCAGTACAAGACTTCTCGTGATATGAGGTACAAGGCATAGATTTACATGGCTATTTAGGAGCGAAATTAACCAACAATCGGATTACCACATATAAACTTCCAATAATTGAATAGGCTCCTTTGCTTATTTTAAAACACTAGTCATGGTCCATAATTTCTTTTATTAGTGTAACTGCAATGCCTTTTTTTTCTTTTTTTTTTGTCCCCCTCTATATGTTACTAGTGTTCCTCTACATATCTACCTTCATTGCTACTTCATGACGGCAGTCTGTGAATAAGAGGTGAATCACAAAGCTTAAAAGTACTTACTATACAAATGGTCCTACTTGAACACGAGAAAATATAAATTAGCAAACATGCCAAAAATAAAATATCTATTTCTTTTATTCAGAGATTATTTGATGATATTGATATATGAAAATTAAGAATCTAGCTTAGAGCTGACGAAACATCAAGAATCAAATGATTCTAGACATGAAGAGGAAAATAGAAGGTAACATACTGGTTTTTGTAACCGGCCCCACAAGTAGAATTTCTCCCAATATTGTACATCTTGAAGTAAGTCAAGCATTTGTACAACCCCATACTTGAACAGTTGCATAAATTTGCTTATATAGACAAGGAACCATGAAAACTGTAATCTTGATTTAACAAATAAGCAAAAAATCATGTTATGGAAACTAAAAAATATCCCACCATTCTAAATAAAATGTTCTGGAAGGTGAACTTGCTAAAAATGGAGGGTAACCAAGTATTACTAAAGCAAATGTATATTATTGCTAAAATAAATGTGAACTGACCATAATTGTTTGTTATCAATATACAATGAAAATGTTTAGTTTGAAAGAAAAATTTTCATATGTCATCTAAATTTTTATAAATTCCATGTTTTTAATATGGAGAAAATATGCCACCCATTTGTTGTGAAGTGTTGTCATGGCCTTTTTGTCTAACGGTGTTCCATCACAAAACTACTGCAAAATTGTAAATATCAAATGACTGACGTACATAAAACATTGGAATTAGAGTTTCATACGAAAGTAACAATTAAAATGTGCTATAGTAAACATACCATATTCCATTCATTCTTCAAACCACCGCTCATTATGCACCACATCCAATACATGACATAATATCCACACTCGTAGCCTCAGGTTTCAACATGACTCTAAATGCAATATGAAATATGTTTACTTAAGGTAGTTATTTCAAAGTAATATCCACATTGTACAACATCAATTCAACTTACTGATTTAGGTAAGCTCCCAAGTACACTTCTCGTTGTGATTCCTTGCACCATGTTTGAATGTAATGTTAACATTCTTCACGTCTGTTCTTTGCGTGGTGTATAGACTGAGGTTCAAGGAAACCATATAGTGATCCATAACCTAAGCTTGTTCTCCAATCATTCATAAACCTGTTTCAAACATTTAACATAAATATTGTTAATGGTATATTTTAACCTACTTACATTATCAGTTAACAAATGAAACACCTACTAAACCAAATTTACTTATATCAACCACAATTGTAGTATGGATATGTTTAAACACTTGTCACCCAAAATTATCTCAGTAACATTTGCGTATGTGATGAAAAAGTCATCTTTGACATTAGGTATCCCAAATTTTGCCTCATCCCACGGCAACTCAATTGGCTTTTGGTAAATATCAAACAAGTTCTTTACCAATTCTCCCAATGGATCAAGTGCAGCCACTACATTATCCATTTCAGCAAATTTAACCGGTTTCGGCAGACGCTTCTATTAATCCTACATGGTTAACGAAAATATCAATTACGCTAATTTTTTTAACAATGTGACTAAAATTAATATTCAGAGGCAAAACTAATTACCTCATTAGATACGGGTTTCACAAAATGTGTTAGCCACCCCACAAATGTGCCAACGACCTACCTCACAAGCTGAATTTTCAATGTCGAGAAAGGGAGCTGAGCGTCACCGTTGTAAACTTTGACAACACTCACCCTAATCACATCATCCGTATAAGGGACATTGAGTATGGTGGACAAACTGTCATACACTTTTCCCTATGTCACTAGTTGAGTAGACTGCTCAGCAACTACATACAAGCCCATGGTATCAACATGCACATCAAAAGTCTCTTTACCTAATGGATTTGTGTCAGCTTTAGCACAGCTCCCCTTCATGCTCACACGTGCAGCTAATACTTGTATATCCGGTGGCTGAAGTGGGGGTGAGTGTTGGGATTCAATTTGGGATAACTCCAATTTGATTGCTTGTTTCAACTCTTGTTTAATTATCTCCAAAGTACATTTGTTTTCCTCTTCTACCTTCCTCCTCCACGCTTCCTGTAGGTTCTTGTTTTATTCTTCTACTTCTTTCCTCCATTCTTCGTTCAAGTTACCGATGATTTTAGCCAATTTTTGTTGAGTGATTGATGCAGAGGAAGTGTTGGAGCCACGTGAGGCCTGTCCAAAGTACTGGTTGATTGTCACACCTATCCCCGTCACACGTACGCGACCTGGATGCTCCGATCGGCCTATAACAGTGTTCAATATGTCCTCATGACCATGAGGAACAAAGCTGCCCTACATCATCTGCTCTTCTAAAGAGTCATGTGAACAATACAACATGAATTTACAATCCAACAAAGATTCTTATTATACAATTAATTAAGTCCCACTATCAAACGCCGAGGTAATTACTCACAATTTTGTCTGATATTTGTTGGGCCACTGTTAAGGTCATCTAGCCATATCGCTTTGTGCAGGCCATCTTTCACTTGACATGTCTAGAAACGGGGGATGGTGGGTTGACACTCACTAACAAATTTTCAGTAAATTCAACTTAGTGTTCTCGTGTCTTCCTTTTCTCGTCCATTAATTTTTTTTCAAGCAATTCATAACCCCCATGAGACAATAAGTGCGGGCAGTCATTGTATTTTTGAATTTCCTGGGCCTTCTTCTGTATTCCCGTACCAAAAAAACAAAAGCATTTTCTTCAAATTAGTAAATACAAATATGTTAACAAATTCAATTCTACATACAAAACTAGCTAGTAAAATAAACCTGCCAATTAGGGGTTTGGCGGCTTTTTGCAAATTCAGCCCAAGTTGTTGCATCAATAACATACTCAACAGAAGGATCATCTTTCTGTTGACCCTCGCTGTCAATGTGGCGTCCCTAAATAATGACTGGTTTAATAGTAATGATTTAAATAACAAAAAATCATGGGAAATTTTTTTTTTCTTTTTTCTTTTTCTTTTTCGTTTCTTTCTCTTTTTCACAGTAATTAAGTTCAGAAGGAAAATCATCACTATATAGTCCTGAATGACCAGTTCACAACTCTATTTAGAGTCATTTCTTTCTGATCACGCATAACCTCTAAAATATTCTGCTCTTTCAAAAACTAAAAGTGTACCAGCCATCATTTTAGGTCGTCACGTGTAAAATAATAAAATAAAATGCGGTCGATGAACTCTCTTTCAAATAAAGTTTGTTGACACTTTCTTTTCAAATAACAAGATTAAACATAAGTACATTCATCATCTAAAGCTGTCCAAAATATGAGAGTTTTACAAAATACATAGTGACATCCAGAGCAAAGGTATTCATTGTGGTGGCTTCAGCCACATGTATACAATCATCAAATTCCTATACAATATGTCTACCCATACAAAAACCAAAAGAGTAAACCTAACTGTCTGTACTAGATACACCCACCCCAAAAAGTATATAAACCTAGTCTAAGGAGCCGTCTGCTATGATGAAGAACCTCCACTAGTCGCTATCCCTCCAGGACCGCTCTCCTCCGTAGAGTCTGCCTCAGATGCCGACATGACGTCCTCGGGAGAATCCACCTCAGGGAGTGGGTCCTCATCACCCTCTGGAAAGTCAAGAGCATCCACAGCAGGCTCAGGAGGTAGCTCCTCTGGGTCCTCCTCAGGGTCTTCCTCAGATGACGTCCCCTCTATCACTTGGACTGGCTCCACTAGTCGATATGGAGTAGGTGTAGGTAATATTCACTCCACAGTGCGATGAAGCGTGCGTGCTGGTTCCTCTGGATGTACCAATGAAGTAGCCATGAATCAAATCGTGCCCCGGAATCGGCACCTTGCATTGCCTTCGAGGGTCTCCCCAACTCCCTCTAGGCACTCCATCTCCACTCGGTCATGGATTAATTGCGCTGCCATCGCGATCTACAAGAAATAAAAGAAAGGGGTAGACTCTTTCACGAGAAACCTAACTACGATTAACAACACAATGCGTCCCATAACCACTACATGCAATTAAAAAGGTGTGTCTCAAGGATTTCCTTCTCAGGTAATCGATTACACAGCATTGGTAATCGATTACCAGAGGCCAACTCGAGTTACACAGCTTCAGAACATGAAAACCAGCAATATGCACTGTGTAATCGATTACACATAACTGGTAATCGATTACCAGTGACCTGTTACTCTGTGTAATCGATTACACAGTATTGGTAATCGATTACCAGAGGCCTCCTCAACATACTGTCTCTATTTCTAAGCCTGGTAATCGATTACACCCCTTGGTAATCAATTACCAGAGGTCATCTCAACTTCCTGACCCAATTTTTAAGCCTTGTAATCGATTACACACCCTTTGTAATCGATTACCAGAGGCCATATTCCAAATATCACTCAAGATCCATAGCTGGCCAGCCACCACACAAGCCTCCTTACTTTGTGGTCTTTGTTCTTTTATCGGTTGACTGCCAGGACCTCGCCTGTTTAGGTACATCAGAGGTTCTCACTGACTGACTATGCCCGGGTTGAGTCGGGATTGTTCAAGCTTGGTTTTGGGCAATAGCACCCCACCTGACGTCCCCAAGGTCTCCTGACCCCCGCGACATATCTCCAGGTACCACTCTGTGGTCAACGAATAAAAGTAGGAAGACTGACTCTTCCATATTTTCTCACTTCAAGCTTGTAGGATTATGGGGTACCCGTCATATGTGGTACTAGGTGGCGATCGGGCGATGGTGCAAGTCGACTCTCCACATCCACAAATCACACATAAATCCACCATCCCCAGTTGCCCACCTTCAATTGAGCTCACGTACTCCCACGTAGCCCTTATCCTCATTCCTCTCAACACCGGGTCCCCATCAATCCCTCCAAGCTTCCACAACATCCAAGCAATTCAACATCCAAACATCATGAACTATCAAAAACCAAGAAAACAGGGCAGAGGCAGAAAACTCTGCCCAAAACACAAACCAATACCACAACTTTCCTTACTCAAATACCCCAATAATATTCTCTTCATTCCAACTTGTTCACCGTTGGATCGACTCGAAAATTTTACTGGAGGTCCCTAGTACATAAGTCTACATTTTGACCGTTGGGATCTGCTAGAAAACGTCCAGAACCCAATATCTACAACCCTTTCCACAACCAGCCATGCATAAGCATTTTCTGCACAAGCACAAAATTCTGCTGCACATTTCAACAGCAAAATTCTGCATAATAGTGCAGATTTTCGAAATCAATTTTGCCCTCATCCAATTTTGCCCAAATTGGATCCTACAAGTCCTAAATCATGTATAAATCATATCTAAACCAAAGACAAGCTTCAGACCAAAGCAACTCAAAATCTAGGTATCTAAAACCCCTCAATTTAGTGGATTTTCAATGTTTGAGAAGTGAAATTGAGAATGGGGTAATTTTGGAGCAAACTCTCATCTCATACAAGTCTATAACATTAATCTAAACTTGCTCAAACTGGTTTTACAACTAAAACTCCACCGAATCAAAATTTGACCCCTCAACACCCAATTTACCCTAGAAATGGCTCTTGCTTTCACTTTGGTCACTCATTTTCCTCATTTGCTCAGCCCAAGCTTTCCCATAAGTCCTAAATGACATTTCAAACTAGGATTAACTCACTTTAATCTCCAATTACCACTAAATCCAAATTTAGCTTTTCAAATCCTTAAAGCATCACACTTTTCCACTCATATCACTACATTCTCACTTTTTAACCCTAGGTTAACTCTACCCTTCATCTCTATCAATTTTCCATCAGCAATTTCAGCACACAAACATCACAAACATCATCATAAAACCCTAAAACAGAATGGGTAAGTTTGACTCACACCCAACATGACAAGTTTAGCATTCTTTCAACAAAATTCTTCACAAATAACTATCATAAGGCATAAACCTAGTAAAACTACCCAGCATATCTCCCAAACACCCAATACCCACGAAATTTATGTGAGAAGAAGTCTACCCAAACTTGAAATTTGAAGTCCCACAACGTAGATGTGCGCTTCACGACTCCGAAAATGGCTTCCTTTTGTGATTTGGAGCAGAAATGGTGAGCAAAGGTTGGAGCTTTGATGGAGCTTCAACGGTGAGGAAGAAGAAGGGAATAGCAACGTAAGAGAGAGAGGGAGAAAAGCTTTTGAACTTTTTTTTTTTGGTTGAGTGAGTGAGGAGAGAGAGACCGTGGCTTTGTGTTATAAGAAAAGGCTTTTCTTTTTTTAAAAAAAAAGATGTGCCACATGTCTTCTTTTGAGTGGAGCAAAAAGGGGCCCACTTTTTCTCTTGATGTGACTCATACTCAGTCACAAGAAGAGAAAAATCTGACCTTTTGAAATGCTAAAATCCTGCCTCGGTTTATGTGTCATTTCTCTGGTTCCAGTCCCTCGCGTTTCTCTGCACCCGTCGGGGCCAGTTTTCAAAAGTAAGCAATATATATCAAAACGCTCAGAATGAAACCCTGAGCGTGGTTCAGAGGTTGGTTTTGTTAAATTTTAAGTAGCACGCAAAACGATAATTTTTAGACTAATTAATTGAGAATTAACCTATAACTATCCGGTTATGGATTTCTCTTCCTTAATTAGCCTAACGTGCGTATCTTTCCCCCAATATACCTACTTCTACTAGGAGTATATATATATATATATATATACACTGAATAATACTTATATATATAATCATTCAAAATGCATCGCTTACAAAATTCCGGGTAGAAATTCCCAGGATGTCACAGTCAACTTAAACATATTTTTCTCGCGCTACAACCCCCAGATAACTATGAAACTTTTCTTTATGGGGGCTTGATCCTCTCCTAGTGGTAGGATTGATGTTAACTGTTGGTCGTGGATGATCCAAGCTTTGGACAGTCAACCTTCTCAGTCGGGTGGATTGTCTAGTCCTCCTAGACATAGCATTCAAAGGAATATTTGAATGTGGATGGGACCTGGGGGGTGTTGTCATGAGTCTGCACAAGTCAAACAAATTGAGTTAGGACATAATCAGTTATATAAACAACATATAAGCATTAAGTTGTAAATATTCAAATACATAAATGTATTACAATTATGCAATATGTTATATACATTACTTTGTTCATAAGCAGTTACGTAGGAATATTCTCCCATAAACCTTCATCATGATCATTTCGATTTTCATGTACATCATCCTCCTGATATTCACCATTTATGAAAGGCATTTGTTGACAGAAAGTTGGCATCTCATTGACATCAAGTGATGAACCATCAATATGGTGACCGATAGAAATTATTCTCCCTTGTAGAACCACTGACCATCTCGAGTCACACGGATCGTAGACATAAAACACTTGTCTAGCTTGCATTGCCATGATGAATGGGTCATCGTTGTAACCAACCTTTTAAGGGTCCACTAAAGTAAATCCCATTTTGTCTTGGCGTACTCCAATATTTCCACTAACCCACTGACACTTGAACACGGGCACTCTAAATTCATCGTAATCAAGCTCCCAAATATCTTCAATGACTTCATAGTAAGGCATGGACGCTTGAATCGGATTATTATCAGAAGCACTACAAAAGTGATATGAATGACCGCCAACACAAACCTCATTATTTTGCACGCTACTTTTTCCATCCTATGACTTTGTGTAGAAATAATAGCCATTGATATCATATCACTGCCAAGTTGGAACATTGAGATTTGGACCAACAGCTAACAATCTTAATGTCTTTGAAGCACTGTCATCTGCAAAGATTGTTTCTCTAAACCAGTTGATGAAAGTTCAATTGTGCTCTTGCAACAACCTCATCTTGTTCATTTTTTGGTGAGTATTTGAGACATATTTTTTGTGAGAATCTATGTACGGTATGACCTCTGGTGTGTTGTTTAGTACATATAGATGAGCTTGTGATAGTTGTTGCTGATCCATGATTACAACATTAAATCCTCGTGTACCCTACCTTGAGTCGTGGAGTCATGACGACTTTGAGGAACCCCGACTAGTGTAGCGGTATTTATATACTCTAAGCAAAATTCAATAGCTTCTTCAGCAACGTATCTTTCAACAATGCATGCTTCTGGTCGATATTAATTCTTTGTATATCCTTTCAACACCTTCATGTAGCGCTTAACCGGATACATCCAACGTAAAAAAAAAATAGGCCTACAAAACTGAATTTCCCCCACTAGATGAATTAAGTGAATCATGATGTCAAAAAATGAGGGGGGAAAATACATCTCTAATTCACATAGGATGATCGAAGCTTCATTCTCCAAATTATCCAACTATTGAGGGTCAATAACCTTGCTACATATAACATTAAAGAAAAAACACAAGCGAGTTATGGCAACCCTAACTTTTTTAGGCAAGATACCACGAACGACCACTAGCAAGAGTTGTTGCATTAATACGTGACAATCATGAGATTTCAAACCAACCAATTTCAAATCCTTAACTGATACAAGGCTATTGATATTTTAAGAGTATCCTTGTGGGACTTTCACAATTTTGAGACAATGACAAAAACTTTTTTTCTCTATCGTTGAAATTGTGTGACATGCTGGGGGAAAATATGTTCGATCACCTCGTGAAACTGGATGTAGCTAGTCTCATATACCCATGTCAACCAAATCTTAACGACATTTCAAACCATCCTTTGTCTTGCTCTTAATGTTAAGAAGGGTGCCAATCAAACTATCACACACATTTTTCTCGACATGCATAACTTCCAGACAATGTCGTACGTGTAGATCGCACCAGTAAAGAAGATCAAAGAATATTTACCTTTTCTTACAAATGTTCATTGCAGACGCATCCTTTTTTTATGTCTTACCAAAGATAGTTATGATGTCTTTCACCTGATCATAAACTTTGTGTCCAACTAAGGGTTTAGGTGCACTTTCAATCTCATTCTCTCCATTAAATGTTTTCTTCAATCGCCAATATGGGTGATAAGGTTTCAAAAATCTTCGATGCCTTGTATATACTGTCTTCTTTCCATGTTTCAGTTGGATGTAACTCGTTTTTTTTTCACAAATAGGACATGTGTGGTGTCCTTTCACACTATATCCGCTCAAATTCCCATATGCCAGAAAGTCATTAATGGTGCAAAATATCATTGCATGTAACTTGAAGGTTTGTTGAACATTCACATCAACCCCGTCTACCCACAATTTCCTCAAGTCTTCAATCAAGGGAGTCAGATAGACATCAATATCATTTCTTGGCTGTCTTGGACCCACTATAATCATAGACAACAAAATTTATTTTCGCTTCATGCACAACCAAGGAGGAAGGTTGTAAATCATTAGCAAAATAGGTCATGAACTATGACTAGTGCTTAAGTTACCGAAAGGATTCATTCCATCTGAAGCAAGACCAAGCCTTAGGTTTATTGGATCCTCTCCAAATTTTGGATACAAGCGATCAATTGTCTTCCATTGTGGAGAATCAACAGGATGTCAAAGCAACCCATCAATTATTCTTCCATCTGCATGCCACCTTAGGTCTTTTGCATCGTATGCACTAGCAAAAAATCTCTTAAACCTTTGTATTATTGGAAAATACCAACAAACCTTTGTTGGAAGACTGTTGGTTGTGGCTGCACCATTACTGCATTCGTCATCGTTCACTTTGTAGCGTGATACCCCACAAGTCGGGCAGTTGTGCATTTCTGCAAACTCATTTCTATACAGAATACAATCATTAAGGCATGCATGAATTTTTTGGTACTCCATACCCACGAGACATAATATCTTCTTTGCCTCGTAGTGACTCTTCGTAACATGTTATTGTTAGGATGCATATTCTTCAATAACACAAGCAACCCAGTGAAGATTCTATTACTCCACCCAAATCTGGCCTTCAAGCTCACCAAAGCTAGCACGACTGATAACCGAGTGAAGGTTGTGCATCCCATATACAATGGCTTCTTTGAATCTGTTTGTAAATTTTCATAATAATGCGCATGAGCATGCTAAAAATCTTGTTGGCCAACATCACGTATCATGTCTTCCATACGATCTTTGGTTTGTACATCAACCACCTCAGGTTGAGGGGTTGTTGAAATATGTGGCAACTCACCATGCCATATCCAATTTGTGTAAGTCGAACTAAACCCCTCACAAATAAGATGTGATCTAATGTCATTCAATGACTGACGTCTCCCATTCACACATTTAACACATGGGCAGAAATGTTTGGCAGCTAATATTGGTGCATTTTGTTATGCAAATTACAAGAAATCTTCAACCCCCTTTTGATAGTCTTCATTTATGTGAAGTGCTTTAATCCAACTTCAATCCATGTTCTCTGTTCTGTGATATCGGGTACGTTATCCTATATGCATGATAATCTCACTTTTTTCGTAAAAAGGTGTGGTCCTATCCCATTCAAGAACTCCCTTTTTTTACGTCATTCATATGTACAAGTTAAGTACGTTATGGTAAATTTGATTAAATTTCGGCAGCATTTCGCATTGGTCTCCAAGTGCACGAAATGAAAGTGGTAACATAAATTGACCACGTTAAAGTATGCACCTGGAGAACAAAGCGATATGCAATAAACCAAAATGTAATCAAATATAACACAACATACTTAACTTATAACTATGAATGAATTAAAAAAATGAGTGTTCCCAAATTGTCCAAACGAACAATACAAGATCCAATACAATAGTTAATCCAAACTATCTATATTAATCACTGTATTGAATCTTAAACGGGAAACTAAGGGTCACTCAAGATGCACATAATTTTAATATTAAAGAATTTACATATATGACAAAATGTAATATCTCCATAAGTGTGATAATGACATAGATACCTAGAAAGATACTTGTAACAATAACTATGACTGCGGTAATGTCAGGGAAAATTGTACGAGTTTATGTTTAGTCAACCAAGAATGACATAAAAGTGCCTTAACTTCCTTTGGCAGTGAAATAGTAGTACCTACAACCTATCCTAAACGCTATGAGTAGGTGAGATAGTAAAGCAGTCACATAAAATTTGTTCATGCATGATATTAACAAAAATGAATACAGACTGCAGGAAAGTCAATTATGGCCTTCAGGCACGACATCTCAACTAACTAATTCTAACCATCTCACATAACAATCTATAATCTCTTGACCTCTACATAAATAAAGAAGAAGGTTTGCTAATTTTGATGTACATATTTAGACCTACTGGATAAAACTCCAAGTATCTAAACATGCATGAATGCAAACTAAGGAGACTTAGTTAGACCTACATGATTCTGTAATTTGGTTTCTTCTTCTAGGAACTAATCAACTCAATGATCAATTTGCTTTATCCCCTCAATGGAAAGCCTGTTTGACATTACAACTCAATGATCAATTCTTTTGCATCCTTTTTCTCCCTCACAAACTATCAGATTAATATTGACGAGGCCAAAAATTTATGGAAATATTTTGCTTCTTCTTCTAGTATATACTGGGTGTGTAATTGGTATTAAAAGAAAATTTTTATTTGTTTAATTGTTTTCACTTTGGTAAATAATGTAACTCCCTTTAGAGGTGTCTTAATTTCTTTTACTACCAAGGTATGACTAACTGTTGTACTTCCAATATTTAACAAAGTCTTATATAGTCAATTAATCAGCTGTAACTACCTTGACATGACTGTTTGGTTCTTTTTGTTATCATTAATTTAATGTTTGGTTCAAATTTATTTTCTTCCTGTTGTGTGAAAGTAGTAGACTACTTGATGCCATACTAAGGTCAAAACGTAAGCCAGGTATGCTGGTGATAGATCACTCTGTCATTATCAATTGACACAATTGTGAAAGGAATATTTGACAACCCTCACTTCCTTCTATCTTTTTATTGGCTAAAATAAAAATCTTAATCACCTAGGACTAAGCAAAGATTCCTCATATGTCAACATCTGTTTTTAAAAGGTAAAATAAAAACTTCATTCTTTTAGTATTCTTTTCAAGACAATCCTTTAATTGTTTGACAAATATTCATTTATTAATTTTGGCTGGTTTGATGATCTGACAAATAGAAATGAAGTTATTCAATGTCTGAAACATTTTGGGGTTCTAATATTTTGTTATCTTTTTAAGATATTAATTTCAAAATCCATGCTGCTCTACAAAGTGGATTTAACACAATATTATAATTATGTTGATCATGTTGACACAGAGCTATATATACATTGATCAATTTGTTTAATTTGGAGTAGGTTTCTTCACCTTAAGTATAGAGCCACAGAATGTGAAGAAGCAAAAATTCTAAACCTCATCATCATAAAATTTGTACCATGAAGAAATTCCAATGCAAAATGAAAATAAGAAAATTTGGTTAAGCAATACGCAGCAACAAAGATTAAGTATAATCAAGTTTAGAAGCTACAATTTGGTTGGCTAAAGAGTATGCATCAAATTAATGTTATGCATAAGCATTTCATCTATCCATTCAAGTTTAATTTTAATCTTAAATTTTTGAAGATTTTGATTTAGAGGAGCCATTCACTATGATCCAACTAAGACAAGCATCATGCCAATAACATGTATTCTACATCAGCATGCAACAGCAAAAAGGAAGAGACCAAAACCAAGCCACATGCATATGTAATTTCACTTTTGAACAACAACCAAATACCCCATAGAAACACATTTTATGCAAATCATTTGTATCTTCAAGGAACAGATTAAAAAAGATATCAGAAGAGTATGAAAGAAATGAGTACCTCTCTCACAATGGAACAAGAAACTCTACCAAAAAGTGATCAACCACATTGGATTTTTTGCAAAGACCACCAACAAACTGAGAAAAGAAACAACAACATTTCAGCATTCAAATTGCAATATCATCATTATATAAAAAAAAGACAAAACTCATAACAAAAGTGATGAAATTTACGTTTTCTACTCAAACACAATTCTTTTGGTAGTTCTCTATTGTGCAAAAAAGTTGACCTCTTATTTGTTCTTCTTTCACCCACTTAGGAAGCAGAAAAAGGAATCAAGAAATCACCCAACAGACCTGTACAAAATAACCAAAAAGGTGAGCTTTGTAAGTTCAATTTGTCTACCTTGGTCATAAATAAAAAATTCACAATAATGCCCTTAATAATTTCAGCTGAATAAACACACACAAAATATTAATTTCAAGGGTAAATTGATAATTGATGTTGGAATTTTAGTGCAAAAATTGATTGTCAATTGAACAAAATAACTTGAATAAATCTAAGTTACATATAGGATTGTGATTCAACACTTGAGTCCCTTAACTAAGGATTGAGATTCGATCTCTAACTTGAGAATGTAGTAGCATGCAACTGGAGTTATCACTCTACCTAGTAATGGGCTAACCCAATGGGAGGAATTAGTTAGGTGACAAATAAAACCGGCAGATACCTCCAATTTACAACCAAAAAAGGGTTGTTTATTAGATTGAATGAGTTTTTGTGTTCAGTGACCAAAGGATTTTATCATATTTGTTATTTAGTCCCTTAATTTCAACAATAGTCACCCAAATCTACGCCATATCTCCGACTTTCCGATTCAGATCTCGTGTAATATTTTAGTAATCTTCATATCTTAACAAAAAAAAATTCAGCATATTAGCCCAAAACATAACCAGACGTCCCCACATGAGCACAAACCACCTTTAAAGTGGTGAAACCATTTTTATCTCTTACAACAATATGTATTTGTTCAATTAGTGACACTAACTTGATAAATTTGTGGTAATCTCCATAGACACTAACTGAATAAGATTCTTCACAATCTGGGTGGGAATTTAAGGAAGTGTAGCTATTAACCCAAAAGCAATAGCAAGCCTTTCACTATGATGATAAAGAATAGTTTCTTTTTGTATCAGTCTGATAACCAACCTCCCTTAATCGGATGTTTAACTCCTAAAGTTTTGATTAAATATGGTCTGACTTAGGATGTGTATGTCTTTATTTTCACCTCAATCCAATTGTACCCATGTGCTTTTTTCACCTTTCTCTCATGCATCAGTTTTCTCACATTGAACACCTCTTGCCAGTTTCCTGCTACAACATACATATTGGATAATGTGACATGGCGCTCAGTTTTGTGGCTCAAGTGAAATATTTTTTTCAGCATCAAGTTATCCAAGCTCTATATTGCACTAGTGCTTCATTGTTGGCTTAATTTGATGATCATTGATCATTACATTGAAGTAGTATTGAACTTTGTCGACTAGGCCAACATGAGTGCTTGCAGAAATGACACCGGTAAATGTTATAGCATTCACCTCCAAATTTTGTTTTTGCATCCCCTCAAATACCATTAATGCTTTCTTGGCCCGACCATGTTGTGCATATTTAGTGATCATTGAGGTCCAAGAAACCAATTCCCTCTCCTTCTACCTCTTGAAAATTTCATGTGCACCGTTTACGATTGCGTCTACTGCCTATAATTCTGGATGAAATTTCAAACAATCCAAAAAAAAACAAAACATATGTCTATTATAAATACCTTGAGTGATATGATATTTACCTTTTCCAAGTACTGAACCATTATCCAATAGGACTCCCTTTATATTCCATCTATAGCAATATGGTCACTCCCATTTTAAAGATCAATATGGAAAAAATTCTAGTATAGTCATTTGTCCTTTTATATTTTATTAGGAAATAACTTGGTATTATGTTTTGATGCTTCAACACCAAACCCTCAGGGATCATACCACTGTGGATTGATCAAACTGAGTTGAACCATCATGCTCGCAAACTCTGGTCCTTATATCAATGGCAAGCAAAGGTATGTCGTCAACGATGTCTCATACAATGCACCATATAACCCATTGAAACTTGTTGACTACTTCAACATCCCGGGAGTTTTGTAGGTTGGAAGCATATATTCCTACCTATCCTAATGGGGGCAATAATGCCTATCTCCAACTACATCAGCATTGACAACTTTTAAAGTAGTAAAAACCTACCAACGATCTACCTATATAGGTGCCAAGTATGAAAATATAAAATCATGTAATAAATAAATTGGTCTTGAACTCACTTCCCAATTTCATTGCAAAGACAAACAAGGTGGACCATAAAGGACCTTGGGCCAGTACCAGCTGGTTGCAAATATAACGACCTGCCTCGTCGCTATGATATCAACACTCTAATATGCAATAATTTCAATTTTTATAAAAAAAAAACTCCCTTAATTTACTTATCAAAATAAAAGTAATTTTGTCTCAACATACATTCATCCAACAACACGCCATTACTTAAGTCAATATATAATTATATAGGAACAGTAACTCGTTACACATCATACACATAACGGAAATTAAATATGTTCATAAATATAATTAAAATCCAAGTTTTACATCTTTAACTCAACAAAATAAAACTTAAAACCAACTACGGAGGAGTTGATTAGAAAACACAACTCTCTCCCAAAATAATATCAATGTCATCACGTTGGCTCGGCGGCTCCTCACCAGAATCTCACTTCCTGCACCCTGCTGTTGTCATTCTGCTCCCACGAACAATGTTCATGATCATCACAGGTATCAACCACACGATACAAAATTGCAAGGGTGAGTTCATTATAAAAAGAACCAATACCAATTCCAAATAACCACAATTAGCAAGGAACATAGGCAAACATTATGAGCTTACACAAGATTCATTATTCAACACTCACATCCAACAATTATTCATCATCCATATCCAACAATTACTCATCATCCATCCAGGGATCCAATCAAGACTGCATAGAATGATGCATGCACCTGACTCAACACTCAGATGCAATGTGGTACGTACCAATAACCAAATCTCAGAAAATAGCCTAAGCGTGTCCACTCGACACTCTCACTTAGGGAACCATGCAGAGTTCGTCAAGACCACCCGGTTGTGCACGTAACTGCCCCCCCCATAGGTGATCAGCCTGGGGGCCCAAAGGAGTTCCCTACCAGGTGACAAGCCCCCTCAATACAAAGTACACTCTGCCACAGTTACTCTATTTCCTATGCCGTATGAGCAATGAACATGGCCAAAAGTAAGTGTCAAAGACCATGGACCAATTAAAGCGCCTAAGCATCCCCTCAGAAATGCTTAGATTCTCTAACCACGCTTGTCACCCACGTCTAGGCCATCTGACAAGATCAATGCACTTACCCCCATGACATACACTCCATACGATGTATGAACATGACCGAAAACAAGTGCCAAAGACTCTGGAAGGTCAGTGCACTTCGCCCCCCACGAACATACACAACATCCAACATATGAATGTGGCCCAAAGCAAGTGCCAAAGACCCCAGAAGGTCAGTGCACTTCGCCCCCCACGAACATACACAACATGCAAATGCCAATGCATTTCCGACATCAATCAACATTCCATTTTCATATCATTCTCAACATAAACATCATCTCATCTCAATGTTGTTATCAACGACAACAACAACCTCATTTCATATTCACATAATCATCAACAATACCATCAATTCATGTTGACATGGTCTTTATTAGCAGCGTCATCTTAAATCAATATCATCATAATTATCAATATCACCACATATCAATTAAAATCCTCAATAGCAACATCAACAAAAAATCGCATTCCACACATATATATTTCTTTCATGCCTGAGATTCACACTCACAGGTCTTCAAACAACACAAATCAAATAAAGACAACAATTTCATTCGTCACAATATATATATATATATATATATATATATATCATCTCATTCGTCAAAACATAGTTTTTCCTGAAGAACCAGCATGCATATCAATAGCAATTTTATCGCATCCCATTAGTTAAAAACATTGTTTTCTATAAAAGAAAAATCAGCATGCAACAGGGACAGGCAGTTATCCTCATAGCTAGGTTCCCTGACCCTAACTATGGTGTTAAAATGGTAAATTTTATAATAAACTCCCCTCACCTATTGTGAGCTACCCGCGGGTTCCTCATCACGTCACTCGGAGATTTCTTTTTCTTCTCCGCTCGTCGGTTCTATGCAATCCTCTACCATACCAAAACGAAGGAGACTTAATATAGATTTCAAAAAACAAAGCTAATAACAATGTTCTGGGTCAAACACCCACGTCACTACATGAAAAGTGCTGAGAGAATTTCGGGTTTTACAAAGGAACATCATTTGGAAATTCCGACCACGCCAATGTGACTGGGATTCAGTGAAGGTTACGAAAATAACATGCATTCCATGAAAGGATAATGTTTACAAAGTCTCTTTGCTCTAGGGTTTTTCAAAGGAAGCGTAAGACATGCAATGGTGTTTCCAAAGTCAGAAAAGATGCAAAGACAAGCTGAAATTAACAAGAAACAAGTGTAGAACCATGGTTACCTTGAAGGAAAACAAAAGGTTTGATTAGGGTTTCGTTCTCTATTGAAACCGTGAGGCAAGTTGAGCGGTTCCACTCCAATCGACGGGTTCCTCTTGTTGTGGAGTTTCAATGGAGAACAATGGCAGTTTCTGGTGGCTACTGGTGGTTGTGGGTGATGAATAAGAAGCTTGGAACATTGGAAATGGTTTTGGAAGAAAGAAAGGAGAAGAAATGGCATTTTTCCTAAGCTACTTGGACTACAAGGCTCAAAACGCACAAGTGAGCAATGTTCTCGGAAACGGAAACATAGCTCACACTCTAGACATCTTCTCAAAGATCCCAACGGTCAGATCATGGGCAAATGTCTTGTGAAGCTCCAGACCAAATTTCTAGAAGAGCTAACGGTTAACGAAGGTTAGGAAGCATTTTTAATGAGGCAGCTGCATGTAATCCTTGAGAAGCTTCATTAAGAGGCTTCCTCAAGAAGCTTCCTCGTGGCTTCTTTAAGAAGCTTTCTCAAGATACTTCTTTGAGAAGCTAACGCTTTAACTACTAACACCCTTTTAATAACTAAACTCGCCTCCTTGAAAATAATTACGAATAAAATAACACAACAAATGTAATCAAACATCAAACATAATTACTAATAATATATAGATATATATCAGGGTGTTACAGCAAACATTAACCAAGTTCACTATTTACAGCAAACAAGCCATACTAATAGTAAAAAACGTGTGCACATTCCATGAAGGTACAAGGTTAAAGGAAAAAGTTAAAAGGGGCACACACACCTCAACAGCACACTGGGGCGCGCGCGGCACGGGAACCACCTTTGAGATTGTGCGGTTGACTTCGACGAGATGGCACAACCACGATCTCACTAACGGAACACAACAGTATCAGAGAAATAACCTTAAGGTTATGAGCTTTGTCTTCGAATTCAAGAACGCGTAGGCTAATGTTCAGAGGCAGTACTCTAACACTGCGTGCAAACAAACACGAAATTAATATTATTCATCAAACAAAAAACATTTAATATTAAATTAAATATGGATAACTTATTTTTTTATTATTTTTCTTAATTAACAATGACAGTTTGCTTCTATAACCAGTCTTTAATGAAGCCTTCAATTTACAAAAGTGTCATTGCGTCCTACCTATAAAGATGGGTGTGAGAGACCATCGTAATTAATTACACAAATGTCATCGAGTCACATTCTAAGATGGTTCCCTAGAACCGTCTTAGAATGTGCGTCATAAAAAAAATGATTTTTTAGTAGTGATTGAAGAATAAGATGAATATATAACAATATTTCAAAAGAAATACATCGGAGTATAAGGTTTGATTTCAATCTAACCCAACAACAAAGAATTTAGCTACTCATAGCCATGAATAACTCTAAAATACATGTAAGAATGAAGGAGATGATACAATGAAGACAAAATGAAGCTTTTCTCTCAAAGGAATGATGAATGTTCATACCAAGTATAGAATAATGCCTTAAAATGAAAATTGATTCCCTTTATACATTAGCAAGATTTCTATTTTAAGTGGTAGTTTGCTTAAGTCATCTTTGCTTGTTGAAGTGTAATTACAAAAACAGAAAGGTTGAAACTGATCTTGCTTGAGCCACTTTTTTTCACTAATGCTTTCTCTCTCATTCTCGCTTGAGCCACTTATCCTAGCTTAAGCCAAACAGCCAAATTTTACTTCTTTCAAAAAGGTAATTTCGGTTAAGTCAACTAAGGTGGCTTAAGCTTAATTTGCTGCTCAATACAATTCTTCAAGGCTTCAAAATAAAGCTTCAATTGAATCTCTCAGTCTTTCGTTCTCCTTTCCTACATAGAATGCAGACAAAAAAAAATATAAAATGCAACCATGAAACTAAAGAATTAAACTAGAAATTAACAACTTGTGAATTTAAAACAAATTGAGTTAAACATCACTCTAAATAATGGTAGCAGCTAAAACTATAAAGTGTTAAAAGTGGGATCAAACTTCCACGGTTGAAGTTTAATATATTATTTTTGTCACGCGGATCAATTAGCATGAAATTATTTTAGTTTAAGTAGAGATTTCAAGTTCAAATTCATAGTATGCAAATGAGTTAAATATTATTATACAAAGAAAAAAAATTGTCACTCATAATAACTCTACTCGACGTAAACATAATTATCTCTTGCTGAAGATTAGAGATGAAAAAATAGACCCAGATCTACATATACCATCAAAAGTGTTCACAAGCAAGAAGGATAATTACCTGCTCAATGAGACTGGGGATGGGGGTGGACATTTACCTGTAATTTTTTGTGGGGGTGGGTGTAGGTATGGGTACTATAGTACCCATCCCACCCAGCCCATATATATCATATATATTAAATATTAATATATTAAAATATGTTAGTTAAGTAAATAATTTATATTATTATACATATACTTTTGTTTAAAAAAATATTTTCCCAATTTTATGACTAATAATAACAATTTAACATATAGCATAGTGAATTTTAATTAGTTAAATTACTCATTTGGTCCCTATAGTTTCACGATTCGTATCTTTTAGTTCTATCGTTTGAAAGTAGTTTTTTTAGTCTCTATAATTTACATTTTAATTCTCTTTTAGTCCCTATAGTTTAAAAGTGGCTTTTTTAGTCTTTGTAGTTTATATTTTAATTTTCTTTTAGTCCCTATAGTTTGAAAGTGATCTTTTTAGTTTTTATAATTTGTATTTTAATCACCATTTAGTCCTTACTACAAAAAAAAATATAAAAATAATTAGCTACAAATTAGTTATAAATTATCAACTATTTTTTTATTACAAATTATCTTGCAATAAATTAGTTACGAATTATTTGTTAATATTTTTGTAGTTAATTGTAATTGATAATATTACTCATATTTTGATGGTAAGAACTAAAAGAGAATTAAAATATAAAGTATAGGGACTAAAAAGACCACTTTCAAACTATAGGGACTAAAAGAAAATTAAAATACAAATTATAAGGACTAAAAAATCACTTTCAAACTACAGAAACTAAAAGAGAATTAAAATATAAATTGTAGGGATTAAAAAAATCACTTTAAAACTATAGGGACTAAAAGGTACAAATGATGAAACTATAGGGACCAAATGAGTAATTAAACCATTTTAATTCAACATAACTTATATTAAATTTGTTTTATATTTTATTTAAGAATAATGAACTATTATTAATTTTTATGTATAAATTTATAAATTTGTTGACAAATTCTTTTAAGATAGAATTCAAATTGTGAATGATATTTTTTGTTGTTTGGTGCTTCAATTAGTAGTGTAGATTAACACCTATTTAATGACTTATCTTTGTAATGTTGGATGATTATATTTGTAATGTTTATTTGTTACTTAAGTTTGGATAAATCAATGTTATGTTTGTTTGTTTTTAATACTACCTTCAGTCCTATATATAAGAAATAAAATATAATGTTTTCTTGCTCGTAATTATAAGAAACATAAGATTATTTTATTGCTAAATTTTCTTTTTACCCCTAAGTAATTATGAGGTCTATCATTGACATATACTCATTTCTCCATGAAAATGAGTGTAACTATTGAGCTATCAACAAAACAATTTATACTCATTAGTTAAAAAAATATCTTTGAAAATAATAACCTCTTAAACCATTTAATGTCATGGGTAATCTTGAAATAACATTAAAAGCTATGGAAAATTAACTAATCTAACCGCTTAATACATACATATATATATATATATGAGGAATGTGATTTTAATGGTCAAATTATAATTTAAAAAAATTGATGGTTGAGATTAAAACCTCAATTTTTCATAAAAGAATTTTTTACATTGGTTAAAAAAAAAAACTTATACATTGATTGTATGGTCGATGTCTATGAAGATGATATAAAAAGTCAGACTTTTAAAATTGATTGTTAGTCAATCTTAAAAATTAACTTTTAGATCGGTTCTTTAAGTGACCAATCTAAAAAGTAACTATTTAAATCAGTTAAAAAAAAGGAAATGTGATGTATTAAAGATTGGGTAATGATCTTAGTCATAAAAAAAATTTCTCATTTTAAATTTATTCTCATTTGATATATGTTTGGATGATTTAAGAGTAAATTTTTAATTTATTTGTAGTAATTTTTCTAACTAATATATTTTTTATTGATTTATTAATTTTAAACATAAGTAAAGTGCAAATATGGAAATGAGAATTAAAATTTTTACATGCACGAATATGAGATCTAATACGGATATTTTTTTTAATTTTTTTAAAACGCACATATGAGAATAAACACTGTTAATAAGATTCTACCTAGATGTTATTCATTGTCATTCCTATTAAAGATATACTTATAATCTCTATCAAAGAAAAAAGTAACTAACATTATATATATTTCAATAAAATGAGTAAAATATTAATACAAGTAATGATTGCCTTTTAAAAAATAAAAAATAAAAGTAATGATTGGAATATTAAAACTAAAACTATGTTCTAAAGTATATTTAAATAGAAAGTAAAAGGGTTGGTTAATGGATGTGAGCCTGTAATGCTAGCTAGGCATGAGTCAGTAAATTAATCTTGATCTCTCAACTTCCAACTAAGACCAGACTATCGTTGACTCTGCCGTGCTTGGTTGTAAGTATGAGGAATTATTATTGGCTTCATTTTTCAAATGAGTCAGTTTACTCATGAAAACGACATAAAAACAAAAGACTTGCATGCTTTAAAGTCATATATCCAAATCAGCAAGTAAAAGGAAGAACAATCAGGTGGTAAAGGAAAGCTGCGCTGGAATATACCTTTCATACCAATTTTTTGTTCAACTAAGACCAGAAATAATGTGCTAATTAACCCCCATAACTTGTGCAAAACAAGTGAAATTGAGCTATTAGAGTAGTTTCTCAATTGAATCCAGCTACTTTTAATTACAACGGTGCAGCCAAAATCTAGATTGACTCATTCTACATAAGCTAATAATGAGTTGTGGCCCCCCAATCACTCTTGGGGAATGATACGATTTGGTCAAATTTTGGTTAGTTTTCCACACTCCATTGTCCACACACGGACACTACTCACATGATACCTCAATCCCAAAACTAAAATAATATATGTAGAAACTATAAATCATCTTGACCAAACTTTTAATATATAGTTTTATATTAATTAAGTTAGAGAAACAAAAATGTCATACCATAATTGCTAAAAAGCAAAGAAAATATGTCATAATGTGCTCATTATCCTTGAATTTGAATAGATGGATAATCATGAAGAAGATTTCAATCTTTAAATTATTATTGAATGCATATGCGTTTTTAATTAACATATAGAGTGAGTTGGGATCATTGTTTTTTTCTATTGATAAACTTAGGGTGCAATGATATATTGTTACTATTTCGGTATTGGAATTACAGTCTCAAGAAATTCTATATGGAAAAAAAATGTAAGAGACTCAGGAAAAATTGTGTTTAGGACCTAGATTATTCAAGAAACTATGAAAGGGATACCAATATACATATATATATATATATATATATATATATATATATATATATATATATTGATTTTATCAAAGATTTTCGTAAAAAAATTGGTTGAACATCTTTAATATGATCTTTTTTTTAATTATATTTTTTTTTCATCTAAGGCTTGAACTCAAAATCTTGTTTAAGATATTTGAACCTAGTTCAACTTATTTACAAGTATTTAAAAATGCAAACATATTTTACATAAAAAAGTAGACATGTGATTTTCATTAAAAATGATACATTTTATTACATTTAGCAAACAATATGATTTTAACAAATATCAACAAGTAAGATGCATTTAAATTTTCAATCAATTTACGTCACCCAAAAAACTACATGCACATAAATATTTATATATAAGTTCACATCTTAAAAAATATGTATATATAATTTTTTATGCAATTTTATTTCTTAAAAATCCTTTTCATTTTATTTTTCTCTCTATTTCTCTTTTCTATTCTCTTTACAACAATGTTAGATACCGGACGGTCCATCATTGAATGATCCAAACATTTCTTAAAGTTTTGATGAAAATAAATATATGAATTTGTGTTACCATTTTGTTCCATGTAAGTCAACAGGTTTGACAACCGGAAACAACACCATGTATGACTTGTCCATGAATTGATACCTTATCTACTAGAAACATGAAGTACTCGTCAAGTCCATCCAAACACTGATTGGAATATGCTTGTTTATTTGAATTATCAATTTATGCCAACTTATGTGATTCTGTTTAAAAGGAATAAATATGCGATTCAATCTTATATCTCATTTTATAAGTCTAAAACCATATTGAATTATGAATAACAATTATGGAAAGTTCTGATCATATAAGACAAAGACGCCCAATATTTGTTTATTCCAGGAAACAAGAAACAAGATCAAGTTGCACAACGGTTATATTATTCAATCCTGAAAAATTTTCTCCACAATTACAAGTCTCTCTAAAAATATGACATCAAGACTTGAAGAAAACAAGATGAACACATACAAAAAAATAATAAGTGTCGTGAATCAAGAACTGAGTAAAAAGAAAAGCATCAATAGAGAAATACACTAAGTTTAATAGAATTCATTCTTAGTAATATACAAAGTACAAGTGAGAGATTAGAATTTTATTGTAAAATCACTATTCAAGTGTTTGAAGAATATCTGATTGTATATCAAATTTTGTTTGTAAAAGATAGAAGTGACTTAGTGGCAAAACAATACTTGGGTATTCTTAGATTCAAAGGGAGTCTAAGAGTTATAACAGTAGTGGCCTTGAGAATACTTTAAATCAAAAGTGGTAGAAAAAAGTAATTGTTGTAATCAAGTTTGATTAGTAGAACCATTTATTGGCTCCCAAAAGAGAACTAGACATAACTCAAGTTGAGTAAATCAATATAAAATAAAGTATTTATACTATTCTTATGTAGGATGCCAAAGTATTTTAAAGTCCGTCATTGATACATTTTAAACACATGTTTTTCAGTAATAGTTAGTTTTATATATTATTGGACAATATTCTACTTGTACCTAAGAAAACTTATTTAACTAAACGAGAGTTTATAAACTGATTTATTAAATAAATATCGTCCATTAGAAAAGATTTTATATTTTGACCAACACACTATTCAATCCTCCTTCTAGTATGATTTATTATATTTCAAACAATATTTTTGTTCTATATTAATTTACTGACTTTTACTTTTATGATTTGAGTTATTGCATGTTTTTTTATCTTGTTAAAAAACAAACATATTAAGTTATTATAATTTCTCACACTTACTTCAAAATTTATTTAACAGGAATTTATGAATATGACATATTAACAAAATATTTTTTTTTAATCTCTATTTATATGTCATATTTTAATTTGAATAAAAAGAGACATAAAATAAGAAAATAATTCAACTTATTTATAAAATAATATAGAAAGAATTATTACACAATTATAATTTTTTAAAAAAAAAACAGACCCTTTTTGTTATGGGTCCGAGCTATTGCACCCTTAAAATATACCCAGGACCGCCACAGTGGACCTTGGATCCCCAAGAAGTTGAACATATATTTCAAAGTTACAAGTCACGACTACTTCTCAAGTTAATAGAGTCATGAAATCATTACCTTAAAAACTTGCTAAAGGAACTTGTTTCGTAACTTAATTACTCAGTTACCTCACTACTCTTTTTTTTTTTTGAATCTCTACAATGTTTTCCAATTTCTCATTGAGGAAAGAATGTTGAATGGCACAATACAATTAAAGTAGAAATAGCTACCTTTCTTAAAATACGAATAGGATTAACTAAACAGATGCTAAGTGAGAGTTAGAAAGTTAATGAAGAAATATACGTATTTATTTTCAAGTTAGCAACTTTTGGTCTTTCGTAACTTAATTTACTCAGTTACCTCACTACTCTTTTCTTTTTTAATCTCTACAATGTTTTCCAATTTCTCATTGAGGAAATGAATGTTGAAATGGCACAATACAATTAAAGTAGAAATAGCTACCTTTCTTAAAATACGAATAGGATTAACTAAACAGATGATAAGTGAGAGTTATAAAGTTAATGAAGAAATATACGTATTTATTTTCAAGTTAGCAACTTTTGGTCTTTCTTTCCACCGTATCAAAAAAAGCTAGCTCCCTGATTTTAACTATATTTTTATTTTTCAAAAATATATTAGAATAATTATTCTAATGTTAGAGTAAAACAGATAGAAGATTAATGTGTTTTAATTTTATGAGAATTGACCTAATATATCAGTAGAATTAGACATTGGACTTCGGCCTGAGTGAATTTAATTAGACATACGATTTTGGCAATTAGTTCATGCAACCAGTATTTTTAGTGCACACAGTAAATTATTGTAAATTCTGAAAATATTCCAGCTAATAAATATACGAATTCATACTCCGTAAGAATAAGCTTACGGATTTATAATCCGAAAGAGTAAGCTCAGGAATTCATAATCCATTTAAGGATTCATAATATGTAAGTTTACGTAATTTGTAAACTTACGGATTCGCAATATGTATGTTCATATAGATTGTCAATTTGTATATGGATTGTTAATATCTATTTATGGCCCATGCAGGATTTAAACATGTGACTTTCACATTATTAGCATGATGCTCTAACCAACTGAATTAATAGACCAATTATATATTTTCATAAAAATCATAGGTTTCATAAAAAATTTATATATGTAAAAAAATTAATTATTAGATCAAAATTAATAATCACAAATTTTATTATGTAAATTTACATGTGCATTAAATATACATTAAAAATTTTAATGTTATATATAACAACATTCATTATTTTATAACATAATTGACTTATTAGTTCAGTTGGTTAGAGTGCCATGCTAACAACTTGAAAGTCACAGGTTTTACTAATCTGTATGTTTATCATAGGGGTACTTTCAGAATTTACAATAATTTGTTGGGTGTACTAGAAGAATTAGGGTGCACGAAGCAATTGGCTAAGATTTTAGGCTTGTGGACTGTGATATTGGGCAACTACAAGAACGGGATAAGCCTCTTAAGGATAAGAGGCTTTTGCTTCCGGCATCTCCTAAAAAAATTTGAATTCCCAAATTACCCTTGTGTATTATAACTTCATCTTCCTACTTGTTCCTTGTGTTCTTTCTCCCTCCATTAGTGTTCGTCATCTCTCCGTTTAGTTCTAGAGTGAATAATTTGGAATGCATTTTTTTTCTAGATTACTTAATCAAAAACTATATTAGTATAATTTCGAATTGAGTAATTCATAACGTATCTTGGGTTCTATATTTCTCAATCCATAACTATATTAGAATAGTTCTTGAATAGATTATATAGAAGTCACTTAGTATAGTTTCAAATTGAGTAATTCCTAATGTATTGTGTGTTCTAGATTACTCAATCCATAATGATTATCCAGTTCAGGAAGCAGAAGCCTAAAGCTAGTTTCTGATGGCTTCTCCAACAAATCAACGTGGTTGGAGTGATGAAGGAGGTAGAGGAGGCTATGGCCAAGGTACAAGATTTAATAACAGAATGCCATCTTATATTACAAAGTAACTTTCATTTTGATGCTCCCAGTACAATTTATTCATTAGGATTTAGGATACACCATAGCATCGAGCTTATTTATATGAAGTCAAATTTCCTGAGGTGTAAATACCTAATGGCTTAGGAAACATAGAGATTCAATTAATACATTCGGAATTTTTCCTTTGTTCTCTCAAAAACTTCTTCAGCAATGTTAGCTTCTTTGCCATCAGCCCTTTTAATCTCCAATTGTGCCTTCTGATAGAATCCAGTACCTCGCAATGCATCTGAAATGAAGTCATCGAACCCAATAGCAATTGCTGCCTCTGCCTTTGCTCCATAAACCAACCTCTGTATAAATTTAATATTGTAAGAAAGCGTGCCCAAAAGTAATCATTGTAAAATAATTCAATTTTGATGTAATATTAATTAATTAGAAATTATCTTAAATATGATTTTGAAATAATTATTGAAAAAATCAATAATATTTTTATATTAATAAGAATAAGAAAACGGGTACCAAAGAATTTACAACTCGCACATTTACTAAATCAATTGAATTAGATTCTCTTTAATTATAAAATTCAATAATATTACAATATAGGATAACTTGTAATTAAATAACAGTGTGAAAAAACTTTTACACTACTATTAATGTACTTTAATGAAATTCTTTTAACATTAATAAAAGATAAAGATAAATTGAGAAGCGTAGAAAAAGCAGGGCGTTTCCAACCTTAACTCGTGAGAGGTGGATTGCTCCAAAGCACATTGGGCAAGGTTCACAAGAAGCATATATTTCACAGTCTGAAAGTTCTATCTGGTTTAGCTTTTCACAAGCCTGTAAAATGAAATCATTGAGTTTAAAATACATATCCCATTAATTGCATAAATTGTTTGTTGCACACAAATTTGAAGAAGAAGAAATGCAGAGTAATGTAAAATCAGTTCTGTTTTCATGGAATTTAAAATGTTATAAAGTTTGACCGAAACCATAGCTCAGAAGAGTAAGGCAAGAAATTAATAAATTCTGGTTGTTGTGAAGTGAACTCTTCACGAAGACTAGATATTAAAACTCCAATTGATACTAATACCCTGAAGTATGTACTGAATTGATACCATATGCATAATATATTTGCCTTGTCAAACCCTGCAGCAGAATATATAAAATAAAATGAACAAAAAATTAATTCCTAGCCAACTTGCCAATTGGTATCTACTGAGACAATATAATAAGCAAAGACAAAAGATGCTCAACAAATATCATATAGATTGCAGCTAAAAAACAATTCTAGAGTATCTCCACTATGTTCAACATGGTAATTTCAAAGCTAACAATTCTTATTCATTAACCTCTCAAATGAAAATATTATAATAGCCACCTTCCTCATGGAAATCTCTTCATTTGGAGAAACTGCCCAAATGATATATGAGAAAAAATGTTATATGAAATAGTTTTGTATTGTAAACTCAATTGTAAACTATTATATATGATTAATTTATTGACTTTTATAATAATCACCTTAAAAGTCATACCAATACTAATTTGTGATTGAATAACTTTATAATTATCACTCTTAGACTCATGATATATTATATGTGGACATCCCATTCATAACATTATAAGAATAAAGAATTGCAATTTGCACATATACGATCAATTGCCAGAGAAAGCAAGGCAATGACATATGGTGATAAATGCTGCGTCAGACAGAAAAGCATAAATGTAAATACCAACATATACTACAAGAAAATATGCATTTTAAAGCAATTTAAGGAAATTATTTGGCTTCAAATTAATAATCATCTAACCTTTCTTATTACAGTGACTTCTGCATGAGCAGTGGGGTCTGTGTTCCTCAGAACCATGTTGTGACATCTAGCAACAATTTCATCATTACAAACTATAATAGCACCAAAGGGACCCCCATCTTCACAGTCTACCCCTTTATACGCTTCTTCAACAGCAATTCTTAAAAATTTGTGGTCCCTTTGCTGTATAGCTAATTAGCCAATGCAACACCAAAAACTAATTAATAAGATGCCTAGCACAATTTCATAATATGACATTGAAATCTTAAGAGGGGACCTCAATGTATCAAATTAAATTTTAACTTGTTAAAGAAATTCAATTTATTATACTTTCTTGTGTTTCTTAATTCCAAAAGTGCATATAGAAACTTTAGTTAGTTAAACAAAGAATGCAACAAGAAAGATAAATAGTTTAGAAGCATTACCTTCCTTATGGCCAGCAAACGCAGAAGCTACTGAAACAGTTCCATTCTTGGTTTGAACCACTGGGATGATCAAGGAAGCAAAAAAAAATTATAAAGAATACTTAAAAAAAAATAAGCATAGATTATTACTCTTTGTGTGGATTGGGTGATTTGAGTAGAAGAAAAATAAGAGGACGCGTAATACAAGGGATTCTGTGATTTTTTTGTGTTTGCTTAGAATAGAAATGGGAGAGAGAAATTGCAAAAATTATTGGGCTCTACTGTAAAGTAAATCCTTCTTCAATTGGGATGAAAGTAAGATGATTTGTGACTTTCTTAATTTAATTGGTTAAAAAATTAAATGATTTTTAACAAATAATAAATAATTTAATGTTGGGAAAAATAATGGAGTAAAATTTTTTTGATTACCATAAAAATATTTTTATGTAATCTTTTTAATTTCACTCATCTAAACAAGTGGATAGAAATTGTTTCCACTTCTTTTTTTCTTCCATCTATCCCAATAATACATATTCTTTACTTTATTTCTCTTATATTCCTTTTTTTTATTTCATTCACTCTCATTTCTTTAGTCTCTATTTTACTCTTAATTTGCTTACGCTTGTTATGCAAGAAACTAAGGAAATAACGTGGGATGATAGTGAAACCATCTTTGTTTTATTTGAATATTCTTTAGCAATTGAGGAAGAAATATTAAAAAGTGGGTGGGACCTACAAATTTATCGATCCTTGCATACCAAAAAATAAAAGGAGATAAAGATTTTTTATACATTAAATATACAGCATACTATTATTTTTGTATATTTATTTTTTAGGGATATTTAAGATATTTTATATACATACGTAACTTTTTTTCCTATTAAAAACCTATAAAATCATCTTATTTTCTTTTCACTTTCTTTCTTAAACTAAAGATACCATTAATCCGGCATATAGAATCTAACGGGTGGCTCAATTTATACACTTTTTGTTATACTACCAGTGCAAATTGCAGTCTGCAGAAGCCTTATTATGGGTATATATATGACCTTTTACTACTCTTAATTTGCTATAAGACCCCAGAGGAAATTCAAACAAGAAGAAAGCAAACCATAGAAAGTGTGTTGGGATTAAAATTTATAAGTACATGAGAAATACTAACACATCCTCAAAGCATAAAGATTGGAATTGAAATGTTGAAATTAGAGGAAAGAAATTGATTGTGAGGAGAAAAATAAAATCACATTCCAGGTATATATATATATATATATATATATATATATATATATATATATATATATATATAAAGGAAATTAAAGAGAGATAATGAGAAATATTTATCTCCCTAAGAAAAGGCACATACCATTAACTTCCTCCATGACTTTGTTGATGTCAATAACTAAATATAAAGACCAACAACTAGGTACGTTAACTGAAACTCCCTTATGTGAACTCTGATAAATCAACGACTTTGTTGAACTATATATAGTAGTACATTGGTGATGGCAATGAAGTACAAGATTAAGAATCCAAGTGGATGATGACCATGAGAGAGAAAATGCGTTCCACGATAAATGCAGAATGAGATTCCCTGTACATATGTCAATAATTAAAAAACTATACTCGATCATCCAATAACATTATTATATACAATAATTTAAATATATTATTCTCTATCTAGTTAAGTTAGTCATCTTATTTTCTATTTTTCTTTCTCTCTATGTATTCATTCTGGGTATTGATAACATATTTCCCAACATGCATATAGTCCAAAATCACCGAGGTAATGATCGTGATCAATTTTTTTTTCGTCAGCACATTATTACACATTTAATAGACATAGGCAAAAAATTTAAAATATGATAATTAAATACGAAAAAAATGGATAGTAAAATTCATAAATAATTATAATTGACGGATACACTTTAATTAAAAACTATAAAATTAATAGTAAAAATTATTTAATAAGAAGAGATATATAATATTTTATATTTTTAATAAATTTTGATCAATAATAAACAAAGTGACAAAAATAATTTTAATCTCATTTCTTATATTTTATTATATAAATATAATAAATTATTATTATTATTATTATTATTATTATTATTATTATTATTATTATTATTATTATTATTATTATAAATAAAATAAACGCTATCATGCAGACGCTGAATGTTGGAAAGAACTAGATGCGAAAATAAAGAAATAGCCACATGGGACAAACTAAAAGTCTTTTCACACTTATAGATATCTTTAAGGAAAGAAAGAGACAAAAAAAAAATAGAAGAAAAATAATATAATCAATTTGATAAATTGTGTGATTTAAAAGAAATAAATAGTAAATAAATAAGATTAGAGTAGAAATAAAACAAAATAAAATTAGAGTGTGAAAAGGCATGTGAACGGAACTTGGGGTGTATTTGGTACTAAGGGTAGAAATAAATTCAAAAAAAATATACTTTATTTCATAAAACTTATATTTTTTATACTCTAATTTAATTCATAATTTTTTTTTTATTTTTCTCCTCTTTATTTCTCTAGTAAACTAAATCCATCCTTGGGAATTGAGATAGTAATCACATGGCTCATCCGAATATCAACATACTTGATGCAGACCGTACTGTTGTTATTGGTTATGGGACATCGTGGTCTACAGAAAGGTTGGATGTGATTCTCGATATCGTGAGTGACCCACACCCAACGAAGATTGCTAGCCTTCCTATCCAATGTCTTCACAAACTTTGATAAGTTGTCAACTTATCATATTGGAATTGGATTGGATGATTTTTCTTTTAGTAGTAAATATTAATTGTTAAGAATCTTAAACATAGAGTTCAAACATATTTTTAATTATTATAATTTAATATTTTTATTTGTGTTTTTGTAATAAAAAATTAATCATGTTTATTTTGTTTTTCATGGTTAAAGTGTTTTGAAAAATATTTTGAATAGTCAAGAAAGTATTAACTAAAGCGCTATAAGAATAAAAAATAAAATAAACCTAATTAACAAATATTAAAAATTAAAAAAAATTATAAAGAAAAAAAAACAAAAAAAATATTAAATTATAAAGAATAAAAAGTTGTTAAACCTAAATATAATATGGAACTAAATATGTTGTTAGTCTCTTAAATATTTTTAATTAGTCCCCCAAATTCCTTTTTACTCTTTCAAATTTAAAGTTGTTGTTTTAGTCCTTCATATTTGTAACATGTTTTTTTTAGTCTCTCTTCATATGTGTGTGGAATATTGAATTCGTAATTTGTGAGAGTTTAATTTGGTTTTTAAATTACAAAATCAAAAGACCATCATAAATTGTGAATTTATTATTTGTTTAATTAGTGTTTTAGTTCTTGAATTTAGAGATTGTATTTTTTTTATCCTTGAAATTTAAAAATATTTTTTTAGTCCCTAAATTTTGATAAATTATTTTTTTAGTCCCTAAAATAATAAATTGACACTTTTTTTGCGGTTTTTAGCACTTTGTGTTAAGGTGTTCATGAGTACAGGTCATCTGCGAATCCGAATTGATCCAAACCGATCCGAATAGTTTAGGTTGGGTCATTTGTATATTTGGGTCAAAATCGAACCAAACCGATCAAAATCGTTCATATACGAGTTGGGTCATGGGTTTAGATTTATAGATCCGATCAAAATCGAACTGAACCGATCAAAACTAATCAATTTTTTTAGAGTTGTTTGATTTAGCTTTAAATACTATTAATATTGGGACTCCAAGTATTGAAACTGCAAGTATTGGAACTACTAGTGTTAGAACTTCTTAAGGTATTACTTTCAAATACATTGTTATTTGTTTCACCTTTTTTCATTTTTTTTTTCTGTCATGTTTATAATATTAATGAATCACATTTTGTTCGTTTGTTGCAGCAAACTTGGTTGCAACAAATTTGGTTGTCAGCAAAGCTTATTGCAAGAAATTAGTTTGTAGGAAATAGTTGTGATTCAAACTATTATAATAAATCCCGTTGAAGAATATTTTGTTTTAATTTGTATTAGTTTATTTTAGAATATTATGTTGATGGTATTAAATGAATCAATTTTACTACTTTGAGACATTTGATAATATTGTGTTAATTGTATTGGATATTTGGATGAATCATAATATAAAATAGTAGTTCTAAGAAGAAAAAAAAGACCAAATTTAAATGGATAACCCATTGGCTCGAACCAAACCAAAACGTTCATGAATAGGTTGGGTTGGATTGGGTTTAAATAAAATTGTGAAAACCAAACTGAACTAAACCGATCAAATTTGATTAGGTTGGATCCTGAATTTGGCCAAAACTGACCCGAATCGCCTCGTGAACACCCTACTTTGTGAAAGTTTTAAAACACAAATTCAAGAGGCTAAAAATAAAAATTATTTTATGGCAGCTAAAAATTATCACAAAGTATCAATTTATTATGTCAAAGACTAAAAAGAGCAATTTATCAAAATAAAAAAATACTTTTAAATTTTAGGAACTAAAAAAAGCATACACTTCACATTCAAATACTAAAACAGTGATTAAGTCCTGTTTAAAACTAGTTTTGATACTAAAAAAACCAATTTTTATACTTATTTAAAAAATTATTGAAACAAGTTTGACTAAGAAAATTAATTGATTTTTCAAATTAAATCATAATACTAATTCATTTTGAATTTATCTTTTAAAATTGTCATAGTACTATAAAATCACCACAAAATACTAAAATCCAACATAAAGTGTCAGTTTATTATATTAAGGACTAAAAATAATTTGTCAAATTCAAGAACTAAAAAAATATTTTTTAATTTTAAAGACTAAAAAAAATACACCCTCTAAATTCAAGGACAAATACAATAATTAAACCTTTATTATTCTTTACTTGACACTCACTATTCACATATGGGAAAAGGAAAAAAAAAATTCTCTTTGAAGAACTAAAAAAAATAAACTTTAATTTGGGGTCTAAAAAGATTAAGATTTTGGTGACTAGTATCATATATAAGAATATTGGTTAATCATGTGGGAGCACATTTTAAAGTCAAACGGAGCACATTTTTTTTACTCTCAATTTTTTTTTTCCTTAATCAGTGTTTTCAGGATATTGATTAATATTTGTCAGAAAAATATAATTTTAATTTGAGGAAAAAAATATATTTAAGTCTATAATATTTTATTAGTGATTTAAATATATTTTTAGTTCAGGAAAAATTAGTGAATTTTAATTTTAGTTTTTATATAAAAAATATAAATTTATAAAAATCAAGATATAAAAGAAGAAAATAACAGTAAAAAAGCAGAATGTGCTTTCAAACGAAATTAAGAATCTTAAGTTCTTTTTCTATAAGCTTTTAATAACCGCTAATTCGGGTGATATATTGAAGTCTTCGAATGTGCTTTGATAAATATGTATAAAAAAAATAGGCTCAAATTTATCTCTACATTAGGATCAAATTATATATATATATATATATATATATATATATATATATATATATATATATATATATATATATATATATACTTCTCTCTATATGTGTATATATGTATATAAATTATATATATTTTTATTCAAAAAATCGCGCCCACTCACACATGCAAGAATATAGGGGGGATACCCCCAGGTGGGGGGGGAAGAGTGGCAAAAATATCAAGAGGGGGGGGGGGCAAAATATTTATATTTTCTGCATTTTTTTAGTTGCAAAATTCAACAGATCATACTCAAAATATTTATATTTTCTGCAAATTTTTCCATATCAATACTACAATTTCAATACATATCTCCACTTGATTTTAATTTATGCATACCTATGCTTCTCTTAGAATGCTTGTATAAACATCAAGAAATTGTATAAAAAGGGAAAATAAACGATTAGTAGAAAGTTTTTAAGTTTTTTTTTTTTTCTGAAAGTGTTGAATAATAAGTAACATTGACTTATTAATAAACAAAAGTAAGAGAATTGTTTTATTTTACAAGAAATATTTACGAGTGAATAGACAATTTAGTCCCTAAGATTGTACCCATTTTGCATATTAGTCCCTAACTTAATATTAAATTCAAAATAGTCTCTATCTTTGCATAAGTATTGCAAAATAGTCCTTCCGTTAAATTTTAAAGTAACGTCGTTAGTGAAGTCAATTTTAGTGTCACGTGGACTATCCAACGTAACACTAAAGGATGACATGGCATGACACGTGGACGTGTCTACTAAAAGATGTCACGTCATTTGATGATAACAAAACAAGTAAATAGGCAATTTAGTCCCTGACTTTGTGCCCTGTTGCATATTAGTCCCTAACTTAATGAAAAATTCAAAATAGTCTCTATCTTTTGTATAAGTGTTGCAAAATAGTCCCTAACTTAAAAGATGCTAGAAATCGTGCTTAAAGTGTCCATGCATTGCAAAGGTTGTGCCTTGCACAATTTCTGGTGGCGCAGATTCCTCCTTGGATTCTTTGTCATCTTTTGATTCCTCTGGTTTTTTTCTCTTCTTCTTTCTTTTCTTCTTCATTTGCTTTTATCTCCTCCACTTTGTTTTCCTATGGTTTTTTCTCTTCCTATTCAAAACACACACACAAAAAAAAATCAGAACCCGAAATGATACATTGATGGTAATTGAAGAAAAATAAGAGGAAAAGAGAATGATTATGCAGACCTCGTCCATTGATGTTGACGGCTACAAAGATAAGGTTGTTGCTGTGGATTTTTGGTTCTTTTTATTTGTGCAAGTGTGTGTGGGTTCTTTTTTGTATATATGCCTCAATTGGTTCAGAACCATCAAATTTGAAGAAGCCACTCATTCTATCATCATCAAATGACGTGGCACTAAAATTGACCTCACTAACAGCGTTACTTTAAAATTTAATGGAAGGACTATTTTGCAATACTTATGCAAAAGATAGGGACTATTTTGAATTTTTCATTAAGTTAGGGACTAATATGCAACAAGGGTACAAAGTTAGGGACTAAATTGCCTATTTACTCAATTTGTTATCATCAAATGACGTGGCATCTTTTAAGAGACATGTCCACGTGTCATGCCACGTCATCCTTTAGTGCCACGTTTGATAGTCCACGTGGCACTAAAATTGACCTCACTAACGGTGTTACTTTAAAATTTAACGGAATGACTATTTTGCAACACTTATGTAAAGATAAGGACTATTTTGAATTTAATATTAAGTTAGGGACTAATATGCAAAATGGGTACAATCTCAGGGACTAAATTACATATTCACTCAAATATTTACTTCTAATTTCCTTTTCTCTTTTAAACATCATCATATCAGTCCTCTCAATGAATCAAGTAGGAAGTCACGATTCTCCTTTAACAAGATCAAAATATATAGTGGGGGACAAAGCTATTCCTTCAAAGTGTAAATTTGCACCCAAAAAATTATGATCCATATATTTGACTCGTATTTGTCAAGTCAAATGAAGTTTCTAAGTATTGATGGTTTGAGATTAAACATTCATAATCATTATGCAATTTTTTTTCTTAACTGATAATTTTTTTTCTACTTCCCCAAATACATTCCTATTCCACTCATTTATCTTTTTTTTATACTTCTTTTTTTTCCTTTAGCACAAAAGCTTCCCACCCATTTATGTTCATAATATTCCAATATTCCTCCTTCACAAAATTGATGAGACTTTTTTTCTTTCAGCCAACAATCAAAGACCCTAAAAAGTTTGGATCCTCGAACAATTGTAGAATTCTTCAACAAAATAGACCAATGATTAGATATATCTCTATCTAGGACATATTGATCACACTCATGCTAAGTAACTAACCATTCTCTTGATAACAATACCCTATCAATATACCTTCTAGAAAATTCATTGGATCTATACCAAGTAAGTTTTCTTCTAAGTAAAGGAAAATCTCCAAGCTCCATATTATTAATGAAGCCATTAAAATCATCCATCTCCCTCCTTCCCACCTCAATTACACCAACTCCCTCCTGCTCACAAGATCTTCTTACACAATTGAAGTCTCCCATCAAGTTCCAATTTTTTATATTGCTACTTTATCTATTCTCGTTCAACTCCTCTCACCCCCTTAACCAACTACCTGTTTCATAATAGGAGCAATCATTTACAAAAACCACATCACAATCAATGTCCCTCCATACACCCACTAGCCCAAAATGTGCCCTATGCCAACAAAGGATGAAGATAAAGAGAAAAATTTGGGATTCCAAAGACACAAGAGCCCCCTTGATGCACCCGAGGATGGCAAGAAGGCCCATTGGACATCATGTAATCCCCATAATGCAAAACATATTTCTTTAGATGTATCTTCTTTTTCTGTTTCTTGGATACGTAGCAATTGAATACCCTTCGCCTCCATTATTTTTCTAACTATCCTCCCCTTTATAGGATTTCTAAACCCATAATGTTATAGGATAGAACACTCATGTCGCCTCCATTATTTTTCTAACTACCCTCCCCTTTATAGGATTTCTAAACCCATAATGTTATAGGATAGAACACTCATGGAACAACTTCTTCAACCCTTCCATTTTGCTTCCTCTTGATATCTTATATCTCCTGTTGGTCTCGACCTTCCAAATCCTCCATCTCCCTCACCATATCATCCTCATTTCCTCCATATGTGACCCCCATAATTTTTCCAAGTTCCCAAGATCTTTTTGTCCCCTTAGTCTCATTCCTCATCCATAAATTTTTATTACAATTTCTAACATTGCTATTGGAAATGGTATTTTTGAGGGATTGTTGACAAGGTCTTTCTTCTCTCTTCTTCTTACTCTTATTAAGCACTCTCCCTAGGGAAGATTGTTTTAGCTTACCTATCATTGATGTTGGTTGTGAGCTTCCCTCCGTATTATAGTCCCCTAATTTGTCTCTTGTGACTCCATCTTCTTACTCTGTTCCCATTGATCCACTTTGTTATTGGTAAGAATGATCTCCCTTATGACTTCTGTTAGTGATCCATAAACCTCTTCATGACCCTTTATTGTTACTTAGTACAAAGCATAAATGCCCATTTTTCTCAACTTCTCCTTGTGAATTAGCTACTAAGTTTTCCCATCACAACTAACATCATTGTCCAACTAGTTGCTTGTTGGAGGCCCACCTTTTGTTGCTCCATACACTTTACGTGGTAATTAGGCCAAAATAGGCCCACCGTTCTCCAATAGTTCTCTGCTTTGCACATCAACCACATGAATAGTTTTCATTCCTTTACCCATTTCAAATTCTCTTTCTCATTTCCCGCCTTGTACTTTAGGGGCTCTTGGATTCCTTCTATTGGTTGCTCATCACCTAGGACTTTGTAGTCACGTGCACCCTTGCCCTCACCTACTTCCATATAGGGGTGGGTAAATGGGCTCAAGTCCATGGACTGGCCTGTGAGGCCCGTGGTCCGTGCGGGTTACGGATCAATTTTTTTAAACGATCCATGGTTATGTCATATTTTTGGGCCCGCCCCGCTTAACCCGCGGACTATGCGGGTTTGGCCCGCGGGGTCTGCGAGTTGCCCACAGCCTGCATTAGGTTTGATTTGTGTGACCCTGACCCAATTATATTAGGTTTGATTTTCTCTTTTTCACTTTAAAGTTTTCTTTTAAAATAACAGATAAAGAAATATATTAGATAAGATAAAGATTTGAAGATAAAAATAAAAGATTTAAATTAAAAGATGATAAAGATAAAAAAGGATAAGATAAGAAAAATAAAAGATAACAAAAATAAAAGATTAAGATAAAAAAGATAAGTGATAACATGCTAAAAATCTTCCTTTTTGATATTTTCTCGATCTTTTTTCTTTTAATCTATCCTTTTCATATTTGCAAGGCATAAATAATAAAAATATCAATTCTTATTATTTAAGCTAAATATAATTGTTAAATAAATATTTTTAAAGATATTTCAATATATTTTTATTATAAAAAATAGCCCACATCATATTTAACAGTTATTATTGTAGCAGACTAAGAACACTTTTTCTCCTCACGGTTTTTTCTCCACCGCGCAGTCACGTACGCGCGCAAGTCATACGACTCTTTCCCTTACAAGGAAAATAAAACGCGACTTACACTCACGCAATCACGCGACACACCACAACGGCACAGCTTCAGTCCACCATCGCGCCACCATGCAAAGTACATCTTTTCTCTCTCTAGAATTTGTTTTTATCCTATTTTTGTTGGAGCTTATTCATTGTTGTTGTACTCTTAAATATGGAGATAGAGAAGGCTCAAGCTACTTCAAATATGGAATCATTTGTTGTTGGAGATGTTTAAATTTCATATTTTAGATTTATTGCTTGGATTTTCTTTTATTAAGACATTATTTATTTTATTGATGTAATTGACTAATTATTGAGATTTTATTTACATCTGTATTGAACTAAATTTGATTGTATTGTATTTTTATTAAAATTGAAATTCTTTTAAAACTAGGCCCGTGGACCATCCTGTTTGACCCGCGGGGTCCGCGGGGCGTGGGCGGACCAATTTATTTGATCTGTGTAAGAAGCGGGGTGGACTAGCCCGATCCGCTGCTAATGCTGGCTTATGCGGGCGGGCCGACCCGCTTACCCACCCCTACTTCCATAGGTTGATACACTACACTACTCTCATCATCCTCTGCTCTCATACCCCTATTATCCCCAACATAATGTGAAGAACCTTCAACTAATATTCTTTCCATCCAAATCCTTGGTAGGCATAAGTGTCTTTGTCATACTCCTTAGAATAGCACTCTGACGAGAAGGATGAAATATCCATCTCAAGTACACTATGTTCAAAGTCTTCATCATTGTCACTATCCTAATTTTTCCATAGCCAACATCTACATTGTTGCTCTTGGGACTCCATCTCTTCTACAACCCTCACATGAAACACTTCCCAATTACCTTGACATCATAGCAGCTCGAGATTGGTAAGAAGAAGGAGACCTTTAGCATAATTTGAGCTCTACCTAGTCTCTCTAAGTTAGCAATTTCAATATCTAAGGACACAAATGTTCCAAAAAGTCCCACAACCCTTGAAAAGCACTGCTCCCCCCAAGCTTGGAGAGGGATGCCATCACACAGTACACATGGTTCCATGGGTTGAACAACATATAATAGTGACATGACATCATCATCATTAGAGGTAATCATACTCTGTGTTTTCTCCATAGTCAAACCTCTAATAAGAACCATGTCATCACCCAAATAATTCAGCCTTATAACCTTCTAACATCCATCAAGTTTGCATTTGTAAGTTTGTCCAACTTAGATAAGTCCTTCAGGTTAAAACGAGACAAAAGTTAAGCCACTCCTTTTTTTTTCTACATATACCAGTACCTGCATACATCCCCTCTACGTCTTTACCACCCTCTTTAGCATTACGTGCATCTTTTAGATTTTTCTCCTTCGCATGGTATTGATTTTTCTCCCCAACTACCGTTGCATAGGATTTGCCCTCCATAGTTGTTGTGTTTCTATAAGGGATATGTTTCCCCCTTTTATCTTCCTCTACAGCTTTGGTCAATTTTTTTCCAAAAATGTGGGAGATTAACATGTATTTTTTGATTCCCAATACAAATTATAAATGTTTCACCAGCTCCATCTCTTCCCTCATATCTTCATACTTCAAAAAGTCATACTTGAATCTTTGTCTATCTCTTTTTCTTGCTATAAAGAGATCACACACTTTATCCCAATGTTGGAAAACCCTCCACAAGTCAAATACTACATAGTCTTCTAGGAAGTGTGAGAAGAAGAATGTAGACACCCTACCCGCTCCCTCTAATCTCTATCTCCAATCTTTGTTTACATACTTCCTCCAATCTCAAATATAATAGAAAAAAATTGATTCATGCTAACTAAGAAAGTTAGTTACCACATTTAATTGCATTAATATCAATTAAAAATTAAATTTTCCACAACTTACCCTTCACTGGAACTTGGTATAAGGAATAAAAATAAGTCATTGGGACCAAAAAATCAATTAAATAAAGGATATTTTAAAGATAGTAATACTAAATGAAATAAAGTTAATTGGTTTTTTTCTCATATTTAAGACCAAGAAAAAGATATTTTTTTCTCATATTTGAGATCGGAGTAAGTATGTGTGTGTGTGTGTGTTTGTGAGCATGTGTGTGTGTAGGGGATTGCTAACGTACTCACACTCTTTTTTTTAGTATGAGTACATCAACAATCTACACCATAAAATTTGGACAACAAATTCAATGAACTTCTTTGTTGTAGTAAATTTAACTTAAGTATGTTATAGTACTTTAGTATTCAATTTAAAAAATCATTTGTCTCTCCTTTTTTCATCAGTATTAAATTTTCAAACACTTTTCTCACATATTTCATAAAAAGTAAATGTTTAATCATCTCTCCTCTCTCAACTATCAATCAATGGATCAAGGAAATAAAATTGCATATTAGGAATTATAAGGTGATAAAATTACAATTTAGCCTACCATTTTTCAAATCATAAATTTTGTTTGAGGACTAAATTGCATAATTAAGAAAATAAGGATCAATGTCATAGATTGTGTATTTTAGGGGGACCAAAGTGCATTTTTAGCATAAATATTACTGCCTTTGTTCTTATATATAAAAAATAAATACTTAATTAATTCATCGAGACCAATAAAAATAGTTAAATTAATTTTTTATTTAATATTATCATAAATTTAAATTTTATTCTAAATATACCCTTAGAATTAATTAGTTTAAGTGGGTGATATATATGATGACATTACTGGTAATTCAAGGGAATATTTTTTTTAACCAAGTATAAGTGATATTGTTAATAGCTCAATAAAAATATATACACTTTTATGAGAAATGAATGATATCTCATTAAGAGTCTTGGAAATTAACATTGGTTAAGAAACTAAAAGGAAATTTTTTTATTGAAATGCACAAAATTATAGCGTTGTGCATGACTTTTTTATGCTTTTGTATAATTTTTACGATACATATTTTTTCTTTTTAAATTTCTTAATTGAAGCTATGGTTAACAACACCCTTCTTATAATTGAAAAAAAAAAATACTATTATTTGTTTTTTATATAAAAGAACATAGCTAATATAAATATTATTTGTCATATCATCTACTTAATGCTAAGTCAAAATGAAGTATTTTTAAATTATGCTAATAAATTTTATAATTAAATTATAATATAAATTTTTGTATAATAAAAACTCAATAAATATTTAATTAAGTTGTCTACCGTATAAAAAACCTGCCATTGCCCTAGTTTCAAATAAGATAAGATATGTGCAAATTGAGTCTCAATAGAGCATTGTTAGTTTAGAGAATGACAATTTAAGAATGATGTATACGTCAACAAGCGTTAATCTTCTATTAAAATATAGGAGTAATACTAATACTGAGGTAATAAAATAAGTCACGCGTGCCACGGTGCCAACTGTACGTTGATACGTAATTGATGAAATCGTTTTCATTATACCTAATTATTTCTCCATGAATGCTTTTGGGACAAAGCTTAGATTATTTAATTAGATAAAGCAAAGCAATTATTCATGCTTAGATTCCATTTAGTTTTTCACCAAAAAAAATCCATTTAATTTCATAGGTGAAAAAGATTTACTACTTGTTAATACTCCCTTCGAGTGCGTAAGAAAAGAAAATTATTTCAAAATAATTATTATTTTAATTTTTTAATATATCATTAATTATTTTTTTCACTTGTATTTCTTATAATATTAGTAACGAATTATAAAATCTATAAGTGAATTAATGATAATATAAGAATAATTCTATAAAATAATAATTATTTTTTATCAGTTTTTTATGATTTCTAGATATGTGTAAAACAATCTAGAATAATAACTATTTTGGGACAAAATGAATAATTTTTTTGTTATTGCATATACTTTTTTCATCCCTAAATATAAAACTTTTTTAATTAATTCATATTTTTTAAGAAAGTTGATTAATATAGTTAATAACATTAAATTTGTTAATAATTTGTATTATTTTATCAAATGTCACCCTTACATTTATTGAGACTCATAATCTCTATCTCCTTTCACTTAATTATTCTTACACTTAATTAATTGATTAATGTGTATTAATTTTCTTATTCAATTATTATAATAGAGATAATGTATTTATTTTAAATATATAACATGTATTGTAAAGTAATAAATGATATTTGGATAAAAAAAAATTGATGATCAAAAGAGTATATATATATATATATATATATATATATATAACAATTTTGTAACTTAAGCTAGACTATGTGTGTAAACTATATTCAAAATCCTCCAACACCAGTCAATCCTAGTGAGTAACATTTAATTAGTGATGTCACATTATAGAAAATATTTAAAATAACTCAATAATTAGAACTTGTTAAAGATTTAAGGCAGGTTGTTACATGAGTTGAAGTGATAAAATAGCCATTAACTGAAGAATAAAAAAAGGTGACATAATTACAACTCATTAAAAATTCAATCATACTTGTTGGACAAAGTAAAGCTCTCATATAAGAATAGTAATAAACTAATAATGCTGAATTGCTGATTCATCCTTCCATTATTTAATAAAAAACTTAAACTATCTTGTAATTCTTTTTAATTAATTAATTAACTAACAACGTAGTTCCCCCAACTCTCTCAACTTTTAATCTAGAAAAAGTCCAATCTTTATCTCAACTTGCATGTCACTGCATCGTCACCTATATTATCCCATGCTACTTCATCTTTCCTTAACTGCCATTGGATCCTAATCAGCTTCTCTTATCCTTATCTCCATGGAAATTCCCCATACACTTCCTCTTCCTCGATCAGTCTTCACCTACATCTCTTACTTGTACTCATTCGACTTCCTTTCAATACTTCAAGTGCTTTATCTCACATTCTCACGTGTCTATCCCATCTACAATGTCCCCTAGAAAAATTATTAGTCCCCACTCCTTCTTCTTGCTTCTCAAAAGATCGTTATCATCCGATTTTTAGAGACCCCACAAATTATGTAAGTCTCATCATGATTTAATTGAATAAACAATTAAGAAAATTAATGAGTCTATAAAATAAGTTGGAAGGTATTGTCACATTAATATAATCCTCAAATTAAGAAAATGTCAAATAAATTTCTAAACTTAACTATAAAATTTGGTCCATAATGCATGTTATCACCTAAATCGCACTTTTAAAAAAATAGATTAATGTGATTACTAATTTATATTTTCAAGGACTTTTTTTCTTCTTCAATTTCTTTCAATTTAAAGACAAATATGACAACATATTCGAATTTCAAAGAATAAAGTGTTTGTGTACCTACTCTGATTTTAATATTACTAGAACATCTTGGAGGGTATACTTGAGGACAAGAGAACTTTGCTGGCTGCGAATAGTGCCCACGATTTTTGGTGACGACAAAAACGTTATATGAATGAATAACGTGCTCTGAATTGTTTTAGATGCCTAATCTAGATGTATGCGGCGGCAGGTCAATAACTTATGTACTAGTGATTGAGATATAATTTTAAATATAATGATAATTAAGGTCGCAATAAATGCACATATTTACCCTTCTTATATAGTTATACAAATATTTTATCAAAAGAGTCTAATTTATTTGTTTGAACATAATGTGTGTGACTTTATGTAAATTTTTTATTCTTTATCTTTGATTCACGATTAAAAAAATGTTAGACGATGATCTCATTCTTGAGTGTTTTAAATTTTTTTATCGATGAAGTTTATCTTATATATACAATTTGTTAGGTCATGGTAATTTTTGTCAGACATTCACATATTAGATAATTCGCTGGGTCTCTTGATTAGTAATTGATTATGACCGTGCTTGATCATAACTCTCGTGCAATAGAAAAGATACTAGAAAAAATTGAGAACACAACAAATGTTTATTTTGAATTTGAACAGCTTTTTTCTTTCTATAATTTATTTTATTAAAATATCAGACACTTACAAATTACAACTGAAGGCTAAATATAAGTTTTCATTGTTAAACTTTATTTTAATTTTTTAGTTTAAGATCTTTAACTTTTTTTCTTTCAAAATACTCTGTCTCTGTTTATCTATATCGTTCAGACGGCATTACAAATCTAGAAAAATATTATGTAAAATTAAATAAAATAGATCGAGGACAAATCTAAAACAATAGAGAGTTAGGGAATGGCATTGAGAATAAAGTAAACTCTTTCTTTTTTACAACTAGAATAAAATAAAGTTAAAGGATAGAATCATATATGTTCGGTGGAAGGATTAAACATTTGTCTCCGCAACAGAGATTAGGTGCAAATCTCGTACGTAGTCAAACGATGGAGCTCGGCATCAAGGGTTGAACATGCAAGCACTTTGATGCCCTAAGTCATTCTCAGATTTAGAATACTGAGTTATGGGATTGGATCAGTTGATTCATACTTGCAGCAGGAAACACTGCCTTTTATATCTCTATTTAGGGGGAAAAATTAGTTAAGATAAAATGACATGTTGGACAAGTAACTTCAACAACTTAAGACGGGATGAATTAAATTTCAAAATTTTTCACTAACAAACTTTTAATCTCCTTCTAAATGATAGACTCATAATGCAGAAGAAAAAGCAACAATCAATTTCATAATGTTCTTTAAACATGTAAGAAAAAATTGACTGCAATAACATAAATGAGATAAGGGAAGAGAG
>NC_038245.2:9192353-9193520 GCF_000004515.6 Glycine max
TTTGCATGATTTTTTTTCTTTTTAATATTTATGGCAGCCTTTTAATTTAATTTAGAGAGATATTAGACATTTTTTATCGGTAAATGTTATTTATTAGTTTATTAGTTTTCTCTAACAAGAGATATTATATTTATGATTTTTTTCTCTCTTGTATTTTTTCTTAACCATTCATCCAATCAATCTTATATCTCATCAGATGCATTAGTTATGATATAATATTTTTTAAATAATTAAGGGATTAATATACTGTATAAAAAATTGAGTGTATTATTTTTTAAATAATTAAAAAAGTTAGTGTAAAGATAAAAAAAAAAAGTAAAGATACTTTATACAATTTCACTAAATTTCGAGACGTCTGAATAGTGTAATTTACTTTAAAAATTGAGACTATGCAAGAGTAGACAAAAACTATAACAAATCATTTTATTATGCACTCGACTAGCTTTTTAATACCAGCCAAAAGACAATAAATATATGAATATGACTCTCTAAGTGGGTGGTTGCGTCACCTATTAAGGCTATTATTATGCTTATGTCAAACTGGGTTGGGACTCTCTAATAACTGAAAATTTCCAGTAATAGAGCAAAAGAGGAAAAAAAAAAACATTCAAACATACACTATGTGACACCATGTGTCTTTTTCACATGGTGTATGTATCTTTCTTTCTTTTTCTAAAAATTTTCAGTTAATGAATAGGATTTTTACTCCGTCAAATTGTAATGAATAAATAAATAAAATTTATAAAAATATTGATCAACAAAATATATACATAAATAAAAATTTTCAGTTAATGAATAGGATTTTTACTCTGTGACATCCATTACCCCAACATACATATAAATAAATAAAATATATAAAAATATTGATCAAAAAATTCACGTGAATAAAAAATTCACATTCACTTCACTATTACCAAATAAAACTTATTAAAAATATATCTGGTTTAAAACAAGGCCGTCAAAGTTTACAAAAGAAATTTTGTTAAATCAGTGAGGTAAAATAAAATAAAATAACATTATGTAATTAAAATAAAACTCATCCTCAATGTCACATCCTATCAGAGCATTGTGTCCCAGCATCCTCTAGCACGAAGTTCTTTAAAGTTATCCTCTTAGTCATCTACTCTCACGAACACAAGGTTCGAGATCATCACAGGATCTAAACAC